>NW_019733838.1:2236324-2255532 GCF_002891405.2 Cryptotermes secundus | reverse complement strand
GTGCCAAGCTGTTCAGGTCTAAATATGTTAAGTCCTTGGCCTTATTTAAAAGAGATGTGTATGCATACATACACACACACATATTGTGTGGTTAAAAGGTTAAAAAACCTATGTGGAAATGATCAACACCTTAAACTTACAGGGTAGCTCTTTTGGGCCTTTCACTGTGCCCATGTCAGGCCCAGTACTAGTACACAAAGGGGTTAGAACTGGTACATGTATCTTCCTAATGAAGGGGGTTTCTATATAATGCATGTATAAAATGATTTAGTGTTTGTACCTTTCTATAAAGATGAGTGTAAGGGTTTAAACAGTGCAACCATTTTGATCAGCTCTTGGTGTATCCAACTTATGAAAGCATTTAACTTAAAGTATGCAGTCTGTGTCAGTATTCCAACTGCTAGGACATGTTTTATATTTTACTGATAGTTGCACATAGCAGTGGGCCAGATCTTTACTCTAACATAACAGGATGCTGTACTAGAACCTTCTTTTGTAAACTGTTCATAATACGAAGCCATGCTGAACAGTAATACCTACATTTATTTTCTAGGAAACAAACCCACATGGAGGTTTGAACTAAAGCTGAGTTAATTCTGTTAGGCTTTTGAACACTCTTTATGTGATATTTCATAGTTCTGCCACTAGAGGTTTCTGAATTGCAACCTCAAATTGATATTATGTAAGGAGTTGAGTTTCTGGTTGCAGAAAATGTTCCACCAGTTGTTATTCATCACCACCTCTACCAGAACCATCATGATTACCACAATCTTCACCACCATCACCATCGCCACTGCTATGACCACCATTACTGTTACCACAAAATCATCACAACTTTTACCAGAACCATCAGTCACAGTGGCCACCGTCACCACCATAAATTCTTGTCAAATAATAAAGTGAAGACAATGATGAAGATGTGGTCCTGTCAGTAGAATGCAGAGTTCTGTCATGACAATGTTGGCAGAAAGTTGNGTTGTTATTCATCACCACCTCTACCAGAACCATCATGATTACCACAGTCTTCACCACCATCACCATGACTGTCATCACCATCGCCACTGCTATGACTACCATTACTGTTACCACAAAATCATCACAACTTTTACCAGAACCATAAGTCACAGTGGCCACCATCACCACCATAAATTCTTGTCAAATAATGAAGTGAAGACAATGATGAAGATGTGGTCATGTCAGTAGAATGCAGAGTTCTGTCATGACAATGTTGGACTACAGAGATGACTGAGCTGAGAAAGGATTGTATATAATTACGCACTAAGATTCAAGAAAATCACCTGTTTTTGTTAAAAATATCTTTTCTTCTTTCTCTTCAGCATATCCTTGAACTCCAAGTAAGGGTAAACATTTTATTTTAAATTAATAATTTTTTTGAATGTGTCAAAAGAGTGGTGGCACCTCTCTCGCCAGCAAACAAATGTATGGCTCAAAATATCTGAAACAGTGGGGGGGGTAGTTCTGGCTAATTTAATTGCAAGGACACAGTTTATACTCACTCAATCTGGGAATGTTAGTGTTAATGAGGTATTTGAAACAAACATAAAGAATGGGATATTCTGTATATAATAGTTTCACATCTGGAAGATTTTTTTTATATCTAGTCATATAACTTGTTTCCTTCTTGTGTAAGTAAACCCTGTTGAATATTGTTCTCAATTATGAGATAAGTGTAACTACTTCATGTTTAATTCATGTCATGATATTGTGCACTAGAGAAACTTCCAGAGTGTCATGTGAGATTCAGTTTATCTCGGACTTGTAAGAATCTGTTTTTGTCTTAACATCATATAATAGTGACTTCATGTTTTCAGTATTCTGTTATTATTTCTAAAGGATTGAAACTGGAAGTAAGAGTGATGTTTCTGCTTTAAAATGTAAAGAAAGAAGTATCCTCAGTTTTAAGATGAATGAAGAAGCGGAGCTAGAGATATCGCTGTTAATAAAATTTATATAAGTATCTACATATGCTGACTTATTTTGATGTAAAAATTTTCAGTGTAGCTGTAAATATATTCATCATTTTATGAATTATACGTCTCCCTTTCCCCATACATCTTCATGATGTAACACTTAATTAAGTGCAGGAATTACTTTACCTTTAGCCTTTTACATTTCCTGGGAGATTGTGTATTTCACTTTCAAAAAGGTATCTTGCCATATTACCTACATTTTTTACAACGATGTTGAAGTTGGAGTGTAGAAAGAGCCACCTTCACAAGTTGTGTCTGGTTATCATATCCAAATTGCTTCTGTGACTCCCTTAGATTTTAAATGCTTTTAGAATCTTTGGATATCTGTTAAGGAGCAAGAATATTAAGACTAAAATCAAAAGTAATACACTTGCCCAGTACTCAGCCACTTTTTCTTTTGCATGAAGACTCATTTAAAAATCTCCAAATTTCACCCAGACTGCAAAATGATATCAATAAAATTATAACACATATATGTTAGACATAAGGTTTGTTTTATGTTCATGTTTAGGAGTCTGCTCCCACCTTGAGCTAAATGATTTACTGTTATACTAACACATTTTTTACTTTAATGATCTGAGTGATTCTAGTGGCTAGCATACAAGGTTAGTATTAGAAGATACTAGGTTGGATCCCTTCACTACAATAAATTGTGATTATGATGACACGCCAGTTTATATGTTCTAGACACAGAATACCAGACAGTTTTAATTGTTACTTTTTTTAGGCATGTCATGTGTCAAATGAATGTTTCATGGATTCAGTTGAGTTCACTAAAAGAAAGCAGAGAATAAAGTTAAGCAGGTGCTAGGTTACCACCATAACAGAGCCCCTCCTGCTTGTGCTACACTTCCACTTAAATGCAACTGTACAGTCAGCATTGAAGAATAGGACATTGAAATATTAACATTATGTTTTCAGATGCAAGTAGTACAAGAAGCAAATATGATAATGAATATTCTTGTGGCTTCCATTCCTAATTCTGTGGATGGAAGTATACCAGTGAGAATCTTGGCACTATTTCTTTGCCATCAAATATAAATATTTGGGAATTAGTTTTGAAGCCATAAAATTAATCTACCAACCACGTGGGAGGGACATGTCACCTGCAGGCAATGGGCTTGCCCCCGTTTGTATGACAGTTTTGATGTCCAAAGGGATACAAGCACAGATGAGCCCTTTTGCCCTGAAAGAAGGTCTTGAACCAGTACACTGATTAATTATAATCTGTTGTTTAATATTTCCAGTTACACTACTCAGAAACTCTACTCTGATATCAGATGTTTGAGTTAAGCCTTGTATTGCTTTCTGTTTTATCATGTGTGTATAAACCATTGTACAGGTAGACTTATTACTGTTTCGTAGCTCAGAGTTTGCACTTTTGTTCTGAATTGGAAAATAAAGAATTAATGGAAACTGATTGTGAAGTAAATTAAGTTTTAAAATAAATATATAATTTCTTGATATTTCAACAAGTATGGGTCATCTTGGAACAAAACCTTCAGTCAGTCTTTCCGTGATGTCCATCTCAGTAGTGGTCATTTATTCCATATATTTTATACTGAAACAAAAATCGTACTACCATTTTTGTATAACATTGTATCCTTAATTTCTGCAGCCTACTGGCATAGCCAGCCAGTCAGTCAGCCAGATTACAGTGTTTAATTCTACCCAGGCAGCTTGAGCCTACCCTAAGCAAGACAGCCACCAAGCTTGAACCTAGCCTAAACTAACCTGTAAACCAGGGATTTGCTCATGTGAGTCAGTCAGGCATCCAAAGTGTAATCTGACCTAGAGAGCCATCCAGGCCAAGCAGATTAAGGCAACCGCCAGTTTGAGCCCATCCTACCCTAATCAGCCATCCAGTGTCTAGCGTAGTGTGTACAAAAACTAATAGCAAGAGACCCTGTGCCTAGATGGGGGATGGCAGGACTTGTCTAACTGGGATGAGATGGCATTCTGCTAATAGCCATGTGTGGGATGTCGATGTTCGCTGAGACAACCGCTTGAAACTATAACAACAATTGCTTGTTGTGCTTAGAACGGGTATCACAGATGAGTGGGGAGCGTCTGAAGAATACCGGTGGAGACTCCTTTCGTAGCGGTTAGCCCGGTCTAGTGATGACAAAATTCCCGCCCATCCCGACGATATATAGAAGACGGCCGTAACCACTCCATTCAGCCTATTCGAGTCCCCCTTCATGTCCTTCGGCCTGCGCAACGCCGCCCAGAAATTCCACCGCTTCATGGACGACATTCTGAGGCGACTTAACTTCTGTTTCGCCTATTTGGACGACATTCTTGTCTTCTCCCGGGCACTCGAAGAGCACGAAAACCTACGGGCTCTCTTGAACCAGCTTCAGAGGCACGGGATTATCATCAACCCGGCGAAGTGCGTCTTCCGGGCACACGAGATCACCTTCCTCGGTTACAAGGTGTCCGCTGAGGGTTCCCAACCTCTGGAAGAACGAGTGACCCAGTGACCCATCTCCAGGACTGCCACCCTCCCAAGACCGCCAGTTAGCTCCGTCGATTTCTGGGCATGCTGAACTTCTATAGTCGATTTCTTCCGTAAGCGGCGGCCACTTAGGCACCACTGCACGACGTTCTCTCCGGTCTCAGGGTCAAGACCTCCCGCCTAGTCACCTTGATGCCGGAGCTCCTCAAGGCATTCGAAGAGTGCAAGGCGAGTCTGCGCCACTCTACTAGCACATCCTCATCCATCCGTGCCACTTGCACTCGTTACAGATGCGTCAACGTCCGCCATGGGTGCCGTACAAAGAGTCAAGAACGCCTGGTAGTCCCTCGCCTACTCCAAAAGACTCAACCCAGCCCAACAGAAGTATGGCGCCTACGACCGCGGGCTGCTGGCCATCTATGAGGCCGTGAAGCATTTCCGCCATATGCTGGAAGCGCGTCACTTCACTATCTTCACCGACCTCAAGCCCATCACCTACGCCTTCCAACAAAAGCGGGATAAATGCTCACCGCGGCAGTTCAACCACCTAGACTTTGTCGATCCATTTACTACGGATATACGGCACATATCTGGACAGGACAACTTTGTCGCCGACGTCCTCTCTCGCGTCGAGTCCGTCACTGCGCCACCATCTTACGACGCACTGGTCGCATCGCAGGACAGCGACGACGAGCTCCGAGTACTCCTGGGGACAACCACCACCCTGCGGTTCGAGAAACTACCAATCCCGGTACCGCGGTCTCCATCTACTGCTACACGTCTACCGGAAGAGCTCTACCTTACGTTCCGGCTCCAAGCGTTCCAGTCCGTCCATGGTCTGTCGCACCCAGGCACCAGAGCAACGGTGAAGCTGGTCGGACAGCGATTCGTGTGGCCAGGGGTGCAGAAGGATTGCCGCACCTGAGCACATGCTTGCCACTCCTGCCAGCGCTCCAAAGTCTGCCGCCATACAGTTACTCCATTGGGCGACTTTACACCGCCGGCAGCCCGTTTTGTGCACGTGCATATTGACCTCATGGGACCCCTTCCGACGTCAGCGGGATACAGGTACTGCCTCCTCCCACAGATTAATCTGTCTCTTCTTCTTCGTTTTTGGCTTGCCATACTTTTCATGAGCCCAAAAGGTCCAAAGCATCCACTAAATAAGATATGAAGAATGTATAGAAGGGATGCTGAGTGTAGCAAGCTGTGTACTACAGAATTCTATGATTTTGGCCTCTAATGCATAGTTTATCCGTGCTAATTGTGGCTATGTGACTAAGCAAAAAAGTTCAATTATTTCGCTATAGGTTTCTGTGTGTTGTTATATTTCTTTGCAGCAGCGATTCAGTTGCAGAGGCAGAATTATGATGATAAATGGTGAGTAGTATGTATTTGGAAGAAATTGGCCATTATTTACTACAAAGTATTACACTGGAAATGAGTAGTTAGGTGAAGAAAACCCAATAAAAGCCATAAGTTGCTCGGCAAAGTGATATTACCAGCATCGATATGCATGGTGGCTTTGTGTGAATGAGTCAAATAGATTTCCAGTAATTTCCTTCAAACATGTTTCCATATACGCAATGTAAAGTTGCCCCTGTTCCTAATTAATTAAGCACCATGCCATGAAGATATATGAGATAGTGGAGATATATCTCCATTCTTGACATCAGCACTAGACAGACGTGAATGGTCAGCTTCACGTCCCGGCCACTATCCTAGATAGTGACCTAGATAGTTGCTAGACTCCGTTTTCAACTTACAGCAGAAACGAAAATCACAATGCTGGAAGTATCGTTGAATATATAGGACTTCTTCCGCAAGGTTGCGTTCTCGTAGTGGCGTGCCCTCAAGGATGTTTTGGTAAGAAAACTATCAGAACTACAAATCCATGGAGTAGGAAAGTAGGCTTTATAAATGTTCCCCAGAATTCTTTCTTTATTCTGTGACTACGTGTGAAGGCTGTACCTGGGTACAGATCCAGAGGTCCCGGGTTCGATTCCTGGCATTACCAGATTTTCTGAGAAGTACTGGGCCTGGAACGAGGCCCACTCAGCCTCGTGAGGATAATTGAGTAGCTCTTTCAAGGAAATAGCGGCTCCGGTTTAAAAAACCGAGATTAACGGCCGTGGGGATCCGTTGCACTGACCACTTGACACCCTCTATCCGCAAAAGTTGGCATTAACTTCACCGACAAGCGGCGGTCGCTCGGTCGCCATAGTTCGCTTGCGTCAGCTTCAGTGTTTGAAGACAGCAAAATGTTGAGTTGGCGGTGTGGCTACTCGTGACACTTAACAAAAATCAGTTTTTATAAATGTATCACCTAGTTTGGGGAGGGGGGATCCTCTTATCTGTTCTCTTCACACACTTGCAGCACTTAGCATTGATACTAATCTTCAAAGTTTCCGCCAGAACACTTGCGAAACTGACAATGTTTCAAAATCTGAGATGTACTAGTAATATATTTTTCAAGTATCAGTCAGCCCACAACAATGAGATGTACGTAGATGTTGTGCTTATTGCACAATTGAGTGCATGGGTGTGGTAGAATTTCATGCCAGACAGACATACGACGATCCTTTGGAAAGTTCCATTCTTTGTCTTGTATTGTTCTAAGTGCAAGCAGCAAGTACATTTTTGCAACATCAGTTACCTGAAATGCTGGACGAAATTAGAAAAGACAAATTGCATAACTTCTTTCTGAATAAGGCGTAAAGTGGGTTCTGGTCTATGCTGATGATGCAAATCTTGGGAGATAACATAAATACCATAAGTAAAAACATAGGGGCTCTAATTGACATTTGTAAGGAGGTTGGTCTAGAAGTGAACGCAGAGAAAACTAAGTATATGTTGCTGTCTCGTCACCAGAATGCAGAGCAAAATCATGACATAAAGATAGGTAACAGATGATATGAAAATGTGGTCCAGTTCAAATATTTGGGAACGACAGTAACAATTCGAAATTTGAGTCATGAGAAAATTAAGAGCAGGCTTAGTTCGGGTAATGCTTACTAGCGTTCTATTGAGAACCTTTCGTCATCTGGTTTGCTGTCCAAAAACGTAAAGATTAAAATATTTAAACTGTAATTTTTCCTGTAGTTTTGGTTGCCGACATTAAGAGAAGCACAAGCCTGAGGGTGGTGGAGAACGTTGTGCTCAGGAGAAATAAATCTGCATAATGAGAAGCTTCATGACTTGTATTCTTCGCCAAATATAATTAGAATCATCAAGGACGATGGGATAGGAAGTACATATAGCACGCACGGAGAGAAGCTTAATGCATATAGGGGTTTAGTGAGCAAGCCAGAAGGAACTCGACTACTAGGAAGACCTGGATGTAGGTTGGAGGATAATATTAAAATGGACCTTTGAGAGATAGGTTGGGACGGTATGGCTTGGATTGATCTGGCTCAGGATTCTATAAAATCGAAATTAACAACCGTGGGGGTTCGTTGCGCTGACCACGCGACACCCTCTATCCGCTAAATTTGGCATATGCAGAAGCTGGCCGAAACTACGAAACATCACAATCTGGGTTGCTTGTGACAGGAACTCACCAATACATGAGTCTGGTGAGTAGGTTGGTGGGTAAGTTTGTATGTGGTTGTCCAGTATTATCCGGCATTTGAAATTACTTATCGAACTAGGACTGTGTGGATGTTTTGTGTATATTTATTCATGTACTGTTGTTGCAACCGGGACCGGGGCCGAGGCGACGGGGTAGGCGAAGAACCAGCAACCGCCTAGGGGGGCACATTTACAAGCAAGCCCCTTTTTGTCTTCTTGTTAAATAAAAATTAATTTCTTTTGCTCTTTTACGTATATCGAACCACCATGAATTGGTAGTCATCTGGACATGTTACGCATAAGCTGCAAGAGCTGGCAATGCTGTGATTTCAAACTGGCAGCAAGATTACAGTTGTTGTGACAAGATGACGCCATATTTACACGTATACGGCCTTTCCTTTGTCTCTTCTTTCAAGAATTATGATACTAATGGCGGTTTTCGTCACATGCTTCGGAAAATTAGCGTCTGTAATTGTGATGAAGTTTTCAGAAACGTAAACCGTTTTTAATTGGGGGGAGGGATTTCTAGTCCACTGGGGTGACACTTAGGTGTACACCAATCCTGGTTCAATCTTCGCCAAAGTGTTCACGCATCAACATGGCACATATGAGTCGCCCTTCAGGATTCTCTGTCATCAGCGAGGTATAGAACCTATTTTAGTAGATGTAGGTTTCGCAAGTGGGTACAGGATGCTCAATAAATTATGATTTTGTAAGTAAATTCTTAGTTTCTGCTGACGTCAGTAAGTTATTTACTCTTCTAGAAATGACGTCCGTTCGCTGAGTGACTAGATTTGTCTGGCGTCACACAAAGCACGCAGGAGCTATTATAGTTGCGCAGCCACCACGCGCTCTACATGTCTTACACCGCTTACGTGCAAGAGCAGCATACGGCCAAATGTGACGTGACCCTAACAAACCAAATCTGTGACAAAGAATCTCATTTCAAATGACGAAGACTGATGTTTTTAGAGGCGCTTATAGACGCCAGAGTTCCGTTAGCGTGTTGACAAAACGCTGCCAGTAGAAATAATCTTGAGCTAACTTATTCCAATCTACTCATCTATGCCTATGCCTCTTTAATTTAAACTTTCTGACAAAATATTATATAAATTTCCTTCATTCTCATGCGCGAACATGTCCAGCCTAGTTCATCCTTCTTGATTTTATTAACCTAATGTTAGGTGAAAAATTTCCCATAATGTAATATTCTCCATTCTCTAGTTTCTGTGCATTCGCAACAAAAGCTGCTAACAATCGCCTATCAATATTAGCTTCCACATGTTTGCCCGTCTGTCCGTCTGACCACAGTTAAGATTAGCTTCCACATGTTTGCCCGTCTGTCCGTCTGACCACAGTTAAGAACTCCGAAACCTCCGAACAGATTTTTCACGAAACTTGTTATTGGGAGTTTTAGTGAAACTTAGCAATCAATTTATTCCAGTTTTGTTTAAAATCGGACGACGAAGATGAACACTGCGCGAAGAGTTGCATACCTTTGTGAGGAAATGGAATGAGAGCGAAAACTCTCTCGAAACATAAGTTTCAAAGAAAAGCGAATCCCTTTTTATATCTAACATAAGTTTTCGGCGCGTCTAACGGTTTTCAAGACGATTAAGCAATTAGGCTTGTTCAGATTACATCATCTCACAGCCTGACTGAACTGATATTCGTTCCCTCTTGATCACAGTAAAGCTATCCCTGTAACAGGCCGTGGAGGCTCCCACATTTTATAGACAGTCGGCTCACAGATGGTGGTAAAGTTGTCAGCCTTACGCTCCGGCCGCCCTTCCTGATACTCATTTCTGATAGAGGTTGAGTCGACCCCAGGGCCATAGTGCGACTGGAAGGATTAGGTAAATTGGAAAAAAAATCTACCTAATCGGTACTCGAACCCGCGACCTTTCGGCTTGTAGCATAGTGCCTCAATCAACTACGCTACCGCGTACCTCTCCTTCTTCAGTAGCTCGCCTATTTTACACTATTCATAATGGACATCACACAGCAACATTCACAGACTGAAAATTTTGAGGCAATGTCAGGACGAAACGTGCCAGAACTGTTATGCTATGCCAGAAATATTACATTTTAGCGTCATATTGTGTGCGTAAACTTTCTTTATTTTATTCTATCACCACAATAGGAAGTATGGACACAGCATACACGTATGTTCGCAGTTTCTTACAACATGTAGCGGCTCATTGAGTCGTCATGTACATTCACCTGTATTCGTCTGATAGTGTTTACATATTGGAATACTGGTTTCTTAGTGATGTGTGATGCTGTTACACATCTAAATGTTAATTGTTAAACTATTAAACCATTAAAATGAAACTTATGTAAAAGGCTTCCTTATGCTTGTCTGAATGTAGTAGTTGTCTACATATGTCTCTTCTACCGAATTATTTCTTTGGGATTCTTCCTTGTTTGGAATATGAACACATTTTAATGAGAATATGTTTTACTGCATAAGGGAGAAAGGGTACGTTTCTTTCTACCTTCTGATGTTGTAGTATGTGTTTTGTTTAATGCCGCGCCATAGCTCAAGCGGTTAGTCGCTGGCTTCCCATCGCGGCGGCCCGGGTTCGATCCAGGGTCTTGTCAAGTGGAATTTGTGGTGGACAAATTGGCGCTGGGGCAGGTTTTCCCCGGGTACTTAGGTTTCCCCTGCCAATCTTCATTCCACCAATTGCTCCACAATCACCCTCACCTATCACCTAGGGGTGGTACAATAGGCCAGAAGTGGCCGCAGTACAAGGGACTTAGTCCCACCCCACTAGCAATAAGAAAAATTATGTGTTTTGTTTTCTTGTAGGTAAGTGCCTGTATTTTCTCCTTGCTTGTGTTCCTGAAACTATAATGTTTTATTTAATATTTAAGTGCAAAATTTTGTAGTGAAGTATTGGCATTGGTTAAATTCTTTTCTTATCCTGTATTTGGGAGAAGTGTTTTGTCTTGTATGTAGTGGTGTGTTATGCGTACATTTCCTGACTTGTTTTTGTAGCTGTAGTTCTAAGTATTCTCCTCAGCACTTTCTGTAAAATCCTCAATGTACGTGACTCCCTCAGGGCGAGATGTGTGAATTTTCCGGTATGTTTATTTCGAGAGAAAGAGAGAAAATATTTCAGAAGAAATTATGTTCCCAGAATTTAGGTTCTGGGCCGTCACGTTGATCAACTAAGTATTCCGAGACAACACGTGTATGGTTGTTTGAACAAGGTGCAAGAAGTAAACGATTTAGGCAGGCTATCTGTCCGTCCGTCTGGCTGGCAATATGTACACATGTTTCAGGCATGAATCTACTTCAAGGTTTTCATTGGAATTTTATACCGGGATCTAAACTAAATTTTCCAAAGCTAATTTATCATTCGTTCATACTAGGCCAATGCCCTGCTTTACACAATGCTCAACAAACTGCTCTTCGTATCGGTACGTGGCAAAAAAAAAATGCAGATACTATCATTAATATTTACAGCTTTAATCGATTTTTTATAGAACAAACAACAAAATACATGGGAAAGGAATTCCCGATTTTGTGAAGTGCTGAAAAATGTAAACTATCCCTGTAATAGGCCGTGAAGGCCCATAGGTCTGTGGGACCTTGAGGCTCCTACATTTTCTAGACAATCGGCTCACAGATGGCGGTGAGTTCAGCCTTAGGCGCCGGCCGCCCTTTACGCCGTTAGGAAGATTCCTGGTACTCATTTCCGTTAGAGATTGAGTGGAACCCGGGGTCATAGTGCGGCTGGAATCATTAGATCAACTGACAAATCCACTAAACTCATGGGGAATCGAACCCGCGACCTTCCAGCTTGTAGCTTACTGCTTCAAGTAACTACGCTACTGAGTGCCCCGTGAAATGTTGAAAAAATAAAAATAAAATTGTTCGATAGAAAACAAGAATTGGACAAACTGACACAATGAAGAGTACGTTTAATTTTCAGTGGTGCTTACCCTACATTAAGTCATCCTGCGAAGGAGTTCTGTTACTTACGTTTTTTTTTTAATTCACCCCTACTGTATCTTCCAAAGGAATGAGCCTGCGTCTTTGTCAGGTAGTGACAGAGACGGATTTGATCAACGCGTTGCCAGGCAACAGCTCTGTTATCACGGTCCAACACGCAAGAATATATGGCATTGTGTTTTCTATGTAGTCCGCGCCACGCCCAGGGCCGGCAACGGACCAATGAACTCGCAATTTAACACATGTTTTCTGTGTGGTCTGCGCCATGCAACAATAGAGGCGCTATGCTTTCTGTGTATAGTCCGTGCCGAGAGGATATAAGAAAATACGGGAATGGGAATTGACTTACGCCCGTGTGGAGGCGGGATCGAATGCCTCCACCGTGACCCTGCGAGTCGTAGGAGGCGACGAAAAGGGAAGTCTCAAATCTGAGACAGTAATATATGGTCGCGAGTCCTAAGGGACTCGGACCTGAGAAAAACTGCGCTGGCAAGAACCAGCAGCATATACAAAAGACAGGCCCGTCCTCTCGTCAGAGAGGGCGCCCCACAAAAAACGAGACCTAAACTCTCAAACAGTAATAAATATCTGGTCATAAGCCCCAAATTGGGTTCAACACCAAGACTTACTGACTGACTGACCGTCAGTTGCAATATGACTTTGACTCTGACTTGGAATTGACTTCACTTGAGTTCCTAAGTTCCAAGGGAACAGCAGTGTGGCCAGAAGAAGAATTAGAAGGCTTAATGTGTGATGTTACATGTGCTGTAGTACATCGATTGGGAGTGTGTAATTTAGTTGAATTTTATAGTTCCTAAGTTATAAATCCGTTGCCAGGTAACCGACAGTGAAGTCTTGTGGAAATAGACTGAAGGGATTAGTGTGGAGTGATTTGTAGTGTGCAAAGCAGCAATAGTGTAATAATTATTTGTAGTTACGATCTGTAGGTGATTAATAAATGCAATTACCAATCCGAACCCCGTCTTTAGTCACTGATACACGTGACAATACGTATGTGAAAAATTCAGACATGCTTGCCCAGGTACTTACTTCCGTAAGTTTGCTTACACAAGAGATAACGTATCTTGATTCGTAGAGTAGAATGAGTTTATAAGTCTACACACTGCGCACTATGCTACAAGCCGGAAGGTCGCCGGTTAAGTCCCGATGAGGTCATTGAATTTTTTTCAATTGACCTAATCCTTCCAGCCGCACTATGGCCCTGAGGTCGACTCAGCCTCTGTATAGTTTATCTGGCACTCGGCTTCTGACGCTTCCGCCAAGTCCGCCTGTTCACGTCGGCTTCCTACACTCACAGCTTTGGAATGACGCACCGATTAACTCCGCGGAGCACAGCTTAGATAGTCAAGAAATTCCCCACTTCTTGCTCAACCTCGTGATTCATTTTCGCGCTCACTCGTCACATGACCTTTTTCCCAGTCAACTGAATGCGGTCCACGCTCTCAGAACCCTTCTCGGCAAGTTCTTGGAGAGTGTGCTGTATTCATGGGCACTACAAGCCCCTCCATCTCATCATCCTCTTATTTGGGGGCACGCGATAGCGTAGATGCTTGAGGCACCTTGCTACAAGCATGATGGTCGCGGGCTCAATTCCAACGAGGTCACTGGATTTTTAAATTGACCCAATCGATCCAGCGGCATTATGGCCCTGAGGTCGACTCAGACTCTGACAGAAATAAGTAGCACGAATCTTTCTGGGGGGTAAAGGTCGGCTGGCGCGTAAGGCTGACAACATCACTGCCATCTGTGGTCTGATTGTCTAGAAAAATATGGGAGTCTCAACGTCTCACAACCCTATGGGCCCCCAAGGCCTGTTACAGGGATAGCTTTTACCTTTTATTTACTCTTCTCTAGTCGAAATACTGTCCTGAGCATTTCGCTTTCAAACACTCTGTTCTGTCCATAGGGCGACAGACCAAAGTGGAACACCCATATAGAACTGCAGGAAAGAAAATTGTAGTTTTATACACGTTAAGCATTTGGTGATGTAACAGATAAATCACAACATCCAAATATAACTGTTGTTCGATCTCTCAGAGGATATGACACTTGTACTGATCACTGTCCGATAGTTGGAAAAGTTATGGAGACACTTGAGTAAGATGGTTCTTAACAAAAAAAAAACTCCGTGTCCTGTAGTCCGCAAGCGAACTATACCGACCCAGCGACCGCCGCTTGTCGACGTTGTTAGTGCCAACTTTAGCGGATAGAGGGTGTCACGTGGTCAGCGCAACCAATCCCCACGGCCTTTCATTTCGGTTTTCTAGACCGGAGCCGCTATTTCCTTGAAATAGTTCCTCAATTATCCTCACGAGGCTGAGTGGATTCTCAGAGAATCTGGTAGTGCCGGGAATCGAACCCGGATCTCTGGATCTGTAGCCAGGAACTATGACCACTAGACCACAGAGGCGGTCGAGTCTTAAGAAAGTCAGGTTAAAATCCGAAAATGGACTTGGATGATAATACTCATATGAAACCAAGAGGACTTAGGGAAGTACTACATAGAATATCAGATCTGTAGCCGAAACAAGTCTAGGTCATGTTCTCTTCTTCTGTAGATTCAAGGATGACGTCATGACCTGTACCGAGACCAAAGGAATTTTTGTGTCCATCTTATTCTTTGAAGTTCAACGTCTCGCGTTTCAGTGCAGCAATAACAATATGCTTAAATGGAAAACGTTCAGGAGTCATCCTTTTTAAATGAACATTCCGTTTTATTTGACATTCTTGTATCTGTTTCAACTTTCGTTCTGTTCTTAATTGCTTTGTTACTTCTCACTTTGTCCCTCAGTGAGACACGTACGTAAGAGCGGTCGTAGAAATCTCATTGCAGGCGCTTCTGATCTGTCTTCTTTTAGTATCCACAGTTAACAATGACACTGTAGGGCTGGTTTCGGAATCACGTTGTGTATTCTTAATTCTAGCTCCTACTTTATGTGCTTCCCAAAATATTTTTTTCATACATCCATCTAATCGTACCGTTCAGAAGACATCACAGTTTCTAACAATTTTAGATCAGAATAGGACACTGGAAATATGTTTATTTTGAGGGATGAATTGGGGAGGGGGCTCCTGGTTCATGTGGACCCAAATTGTTATAGATTAATCACATCAAATGCAAGGATAATAATTATTTATTGTGTACTTTCCTACAAGGCAAGCAGGTCTGGAGCTGCCCCGGTAGGAAGAACAAAGAATAAATAGAACGAAATAAGTCAATAAATAAAGAGAGAAATTAATCGAGACGGGAAAGAAGAGACAAAGAATAACAACGAAATGAAAAGGAAATCTCAACAAGAATACAACTGACTCTGCCATTTAAATACTGACGTGGCACTCGCATCCAGGTGGTTCACCCTTTCGTTCCTCCCACTACACGGTCACGTTCTTATCGGTAAGTGCGTCAGGCAGCCATGCCGCTGTTACAATCTCTGACGTAGCTAAACCGAGGTCTGAGCTGTTGCTTCCCCCCTCACGTCCCACCGTCATGCCCTAGAGCTGTAATTATGGCTAACGTCACCTGTAAATTGGCGTAATCACGAAAGATTTAAGGTTCTTACAGCAGTGATTATGAGGAGTGGTAGGCGACGCCATGTAATCTGGTGTAAGGGTACCGACGTTTCGAAGGAACGTACTGCCTCCATTTTCAGGGTCATAGAATAAGCCCAGCAAGCAGGAAGAAATAATAATAATAACACAGTATATATATATATATCCGTGGCCGGTCACGGTGGCCGAGCGGTCTAAAGCATGTACTGTCTTCGCTCGCTCGGAAACCGCGATCGTGGGTTCGAATCCCACTCAGGGCATGGATATTTAGTTTGTGTGTGTGTGCGTTTTTCTGTGTGTGTACCGGTAGAGGCCTTGCGACGAGCTGATCACCCGCCCAAGGAGTCCTACCGAATGTGTTAGATCTAAAAAAACCGAAGTGACCGTTGAAGTTCATGGAGGTAGGCCTAGGCCCACTGGGGCTGTAGTGCCAAGGGGGGGGGGGAATATATCTCCGTACCGTTTCTTAAGCCTGTCACATTAAATTAGTTTCATCACTAAATTAACTCCAAGGCCACATCACGAAGACAGCGTTTGGAAAATACCGTATGTGTACTATACTAAAAGACGGAGTTTGTCTTTCGATTCTTGCTACTTCGGTCAACGCATCTGAATAATTTCTGCAAAAGTTTGACGACTGAGACTTTGTCCGTGTGGCTTCATTAACATAAATACCATGAAAGACACAGGGGAAGTGGTGGTATAGCTCCAAGCATTCGTAGCATGGAGGCGAATGGTCAGCTTCAAGCTCCGTCCCCTTCACACCCCAGGCAAGAGGCCACCGGTACTATCGATTTTTGGTTGTCCAGCCTAGGCACTTTCCCTGCTGAACTATCCCAGCTCCATGCATATACGTAGGTAACATAAAAATAGATGTCTATATTTATGATTTAATGCATGGAAATTTGCCAAAAATATACAACCATAAAAAAGAAAATGATGAGCAGATGTTGGCTCTTTATCATTCTTATTGCATTCCGGAAATTTCGCTTACGCCTTCTTCATATTTTATCCCCCCCTGGTACCACCCCCCTTGAATCTATATGATCGGAGGGGTATCGTGCGAGTCGCTGGTAAGCACGGCTACGTGCTGCGTGGGCTATCCTTTGTTGTAGTGAGGGAGCTGTAAACACTCCGCGATCAGCACTGCGAACCGTGCATTGTCAGTAGAGTACAATAGCAGTGTATTACGTGCGCTGAAAATGACGTCAAGTACCGACAAAAAAAGCAAACGCCTGCGCTCTTTGGATGTGTCAGAGGAAGTGCGAGATTGGGAACGATGTACAGTTGATGAATACCGGCTACTTATATGGTAGATGCTCGTGAAACTACCCGCAGAATGTAGATCGCTGTGTAGGGGTACAGATGCGCAGCGAAGGAACAAACGTGCTTCTGCAGTTAGTGACAGTGGTGATAATTACTATCGAGGATCTCAGCCGTCATTCACTTTAGAAGGAACACGTATATACCTACAACAGCGGTTCGCTTTCGTGCCATCAAGTCAAGAAATATCGCATGTAAGAAGTCAAAATAAAACGTATTCTTGTTTCGCATACGAAGTTTTAGAGGAACGGAAGAGGAAGACAAAAACAGATACTAAAAGAATCAGTGGTGGTGTTAGAAGAACTTCAGTTAATCGCCGACTAGAACAACAAAAGCCTTCCACTAAAGTTGTGTACAAGAAGAGAACCAAATCGAAAAATCGCAGTGTCGCCACACGACAGCCGTTGGTGATGTGTACAATGAATTTGCCTGGTAAACATGTTCCTCAAGAAAAAGCCACACAAATGTTTCCATCGACCGAGGAAGCCAAACAAATGTTACGAAGGCTTCTCGCGTCTACGAATCACGAATGTACTCGTATGATGGCTGAGTCGGTCAGTGCAGACGATGCCAGGCAGAGGCAAGACAACCGAACTGAATTGTTGGATAAACCGGACTACTTGGAAGACACATATGATTATCTGTTTCACAGGCATGTGCAGACGTTGAATGGCGTAATCCAACGGCAAGAACAGCAAGAAGCCGATGAAGCACGTGGAATATATCAACAAAAACACAGCACGCAAGTCATACAGCTTTGTTGTGGTGATAGTCGCGACTGTGATGAAACTTCCATAAGCATCGATTCTACGGAATTATCAAGTCGTCACAATTCCAGTACCGTCTCTCAAAATCCGGCCGTCTGCAGCGCAACTGGGAACAGCAGTCAGGATAGTGACAAAAATGATGTCTTGGCTAGACAAACTTCTTGCAATGAAAACAAAAACAAAGAAGTGAAGGGCCGATGTAAGAATGGTGAACTAACGGGAATGAGTGTTGATAACCAGATAGAAAGCTGTCACGACACACAGAAGAGAACAAATAGTGATGGTAGCGTAAATATAAACATAGTAACCAATAAAATTAATGCATTGGAACTTCAAGTTGTCAGAGTACCACAAAAGCCAGTAATAACATTCAACCATGTGTCTGAAACAAATGAATGTAGCAGCTCTTTCAATGAATCTGAATCACCTAATTTAAAACTGACTAAGTCAACTTCAGTGTCATCCACACTTCGTTCAAGTAGTTCCAGTCCACTGCTAGAAGTTCCAGCTTCATTTGAAGACCTCACCTCGGAGATGATGAGGCCCCCAATAAATTAGTGCATGATGGCGACATGAATCAGATCTATGACATCAACGGAAAGAAAACTAACGGCCGAGAGCACAATCGGTAAGAAGGTACGCTAACATAGTAAATATTTTGAGAGCTCCCACCCCACCCAATGCTTTGTACGCTACAACAGCAATAACTACTTCTACAACCAGATGTCTTGTACTGCAGAGGTCCCCCCCCCCAACATATTTCTATTTTTGAACTGTATTCAATATCACTAGTAAAGGAGATGAGTTTGGCAGGGCATGTAGCACGAGCATGTAGACGAGGAATACATATAGGATATTGGTGAGAAAGCCAGAAAGAAAGAGACTACTGGGAAGAACAAGGTGTAGGTGGGTGGACAATATTAAAATGGATCTAAGAGAGATAGGATGGTATCGTATGGATTGGATTGATCTGGCTCAGGATAGGAACCAGTGGAGGGCTCTTGTTAACACAGTAATGAACTTTCGGGTTCCATAAAAGTGTGGAACCGTCACTCGTAAATTTACTTTGAAACGAAGCAAGAAATAAAGAGGAATACTGTAAAGGTAGAAACGAAGTGGTAGGATATGTGGAAGACGAAGGTGAATAGATGTCATAACAATGGTGGTCCTTTGCTAACGGACCGGTTATGCTTTAGATGTTACGTGGTGCGAAGACATGAATATTTTTGTGAGAAGAAACCTTAAGAAATTTGTGCATGTACTAAACAAGTGATACTATATGAGGAAGGTGGAGATATCAAATTTGTATAGATCTGATGGTACATGGATAAGACATTGGCATAGTATGGTGAATATAAGGGGTTCGAGACCGCGGTGTTTTTTGTCACTAGAAATTGAAAAGTAAAAAGGTAAATATGATTTTTCTGAAGCTATAAACCAAGTCGTATAATATAAGGACGATCGCAGACATTCACATCATACATGTTCTGGTGGTCTTGAGGTAAGACACCGGCGTTGTAAATGTAAGATTCGTGGTTCGAAAACTGAAGTATTTTTGGAATGAG
>NW_019733838.1:2207436-2235272 GCF_002891405.2 Cryptotermes secundus | reverse complement strand
AAAAAAAAAATTCCCTCAACCCGGTCCCTCCTTCTATCTCTCCCTCCTCCTTTACCCTACCTCCTAACTTCTTTCCATTTCATTTTTCACAAAAATCCTACTGGTTTTGAACCAGGGACCTTCTGAACACTAAGCTGATGTCTTACCCCTAAGCCACCAGCGCCACTGAAAGTTATTTTCTTTTATCTTCCTCTTAAGTTACATCTTCGACTATAATTCCAGAAAAATCAATTAACTTACTTTCTAAATCACAAAACTATACTTGGTTTCGAACCTTCCAACTCTTGTTCACTACGCCGGTGTTTTACCAATGGGCCACCGATGCCACAGAAATTTTTGAGCTTTAATGTTCCTCTTATGTTACATGTCGCAATATAATTCCATAAAAATCTCATTCCAAAAATACTTCAGTTTTCGAACCACGAATCTTACATTTACAACGCCGGTGTCTTACCTCAATACCACCAGAACATGTACGATGTGTATGTCAGCGATCGTCCTTATATTATACGACTTGGTCTATAGCTTCAGAAAAATCATATTTACCTTTTTACTTTTCAATTTCTATTGACAAAAGACATCGTGGTCTAGAACCCCGTACCTTCCCAATTCTACGCCAATGTCTTACCCACGTGCCACCAGATCTATACAAATTCGTTACCTTCACCTTCCTCATATAGTGCCACTTGCTTCCTACATGCACAAATTTCTTACATTCTTTTTTTCACAAAAATATTCATGTCTTCGCACCACGTAACATCTAAACCATAAACTGGTCCGTTACCAAAGGACCACCATTGTTATGACACCTATTCGCCTTCGTCTTCCACATATCCTACCACTTCGTGTTTACCTTTACAAAATTCCTGTTTACTTTTTGCTTCGTTTCAAAGTAATTTTACGACTAACGGTTGGCCAGTCAGTTTTCTTTAATTCAGAGCCCATTCAGACCATCATGACCAGATCTTAGTCTTGAAGTAGCCTCACTGTTTGGCCTTTAATAGGAATCCTTTCTGATAACAAGACGGGTCTATCCATTCTCACTTGTCACAGGCAATTTCTTTCTAAATTTCGTCCTTCCTCCTCTAAACTATATGTCACGACCTCTACAACTATACATATACAGGATGGTTCACTACTTTAGGGTATAACTGCAAGAGGTGATTTCCCAGGTCTTTGTGATCAAAAAAGTTCATATAAACATGTGTCCGATTTTGGACGGTTACGGTGTTATGACGGTTTTAAACTCAGAATAGAAGGTAACGATTACTGACCATAAACGGGACAAAATAATAAGCCAGCATAATACATGATACATTTAAAGTATGAATGTAAAATTAACTTCGTGAAATTACCTTTAATTTGAATTTATTGGTGCTTAAAGCTGATTTTCGAAAATGCCACCGGACATACCAACCCACCCCGCCTTAGGTATCTCTCAAGTGTCGAGATAACGAGAACGCTCTGTCTGTAGCTGGCTAAAAATAGCGACCTGACAGCTGACAGACGCGGTTCACACGAGGGCGTGCACGGGAATGAAAAAAAAAGGTCATAACTCCATAACCGTTCAAAATCGGACACATATTTATATGAACTTTTTTGATCACAAAAACCTAGGAAATCACCTTTTGCAGTTATGCCCTAAAGTCGTGAAACACCCTTTATACTGCACATGGCATCTTTTGGCAATTTGTATATATATATATATAAGGCCCTGTCAGCCCACAACAGATTCTGCATTTTTTTTCAGTAGCTCACGCTAGACCGGCAATTTAGGCACCTCAACGATCATAAGCTTCGCCGCCGCAAAATTTAATCGTGTTCTGTCGGGCTTCGCCTTATGCAGTATTCTGAACATTTGCATTTTCACGATCTTCTGTGGCTTCTGGGTGTTGACCGCTCTACGCCTTGGGATATTGGTGTTGTTGCGGAGACCCTTGATTTCTAAGCCCTGCACTTTCGAAATGTGGGTATTTGCCGCAAATCTCAACGCAAGCATACGGCATTGCAGACATAAATAATGCTCTGTGGATGGTACATTTCATCTTAGAGCTTAATCGCACACTTTTCAATGGAGGTCATGATCTAATAAATGTTGCGAAGGCATTGGACTCGATGATTTCTGTATCTAATCCTCTTACCGAAAAATATACAGATGTTGTACATGACTCACGAAGGGAGTTCTTCGTCCGTTCAATATGATATGACACCCAACCGATCTAACTCTCTTGACATAAAATTGCATTTCTTTTGTTCCAGCGCTCACACTGCGTCTCAATCGCATCCAGACTTCGCTGCAGCGTTCAGAGAACATACTCTTCTTTGCTCTCAGTCGCATATACTAGGTTCCAGCAGCAAACACACCTAGATATACACTAGTATCTTTGATGGAGGGGGGGGGGAGGTTCATTTATACCTACGCTGTACAACGCCTGGTACTCCTTTTCTCTTGGCGTAAACGTTTCGCCTTCGACCGAAACTCTGAATTTTTTCTCGGCAAAAATATGCTAACAGGCTTGATTATACTAACGGAAATTTTAATTTGAACTTATACGCACTGTTGTATGGTCCCTATCTGCAGAGAAATCTCCACTGTGTCTTATGGCCGCCCACCTGTACATTTCTCCAGGTACTTCGATTTCCCCTGCCAATCTTCGTTCACCATCATCTAGAATTGGTACAATACGCTACAAGTAGCCAAAGTACCAAATGGTCTTTCTCACTCCAATAAAAGCAATAATTAAAGTATTGTGTCCACATCCCACCCCTTGGCTCCATTTCTCCCAACGTCAATCTAACATTCAGCAGGACTCCTAATGATTGGGATCTGCCTGATGCAAGACCTCAGATTATTGATAGTGCTATAGTGAGTGTCCGATGAAAGTTGCATTGATGTTTACAGAAATATGAATCCAGAGACTGAAAGCAGGAAGGCCTTATGGCAGGGCTTCCAGGTACTGTACAGTAGCATTGCAAAAAGTTATATACTTAGGATCATTCCTAAAATTGCATTGCCAGAGTCAAGTGAACACTTATGGAGCAATTGAATGAATACTTTTATTTTCTGGAATTGAAAATGAGTTACATAATGAAGCCTACAAATAAGCAAATTACCTGAGTAGACTGGAGAAAATTAAAAATGTGCGAGATATGTAATGACTGAGAACCAAGATATGTAGGTCACATAAATCATTAATAAAAAACCTAAAGCAACACTTCTCAGGCATGGGAACCAGTTGTTTTTGCATACAAATAAAAACTGAGGACTGACCAGATTTAAGATGTTACAAAACTTTGCTCTATCTTGAAATTTCATTGTGATCATACACCCTATGTAAAATATTGAACTATTAAACATTTTTTAAACTTCCAATGGTTGAAACTCATGCTATCCCATCAAAATTAAATTCTGCTGTAAAAGTAAAAAAAAAAAAAAAAAGTAAAGCTATCCCTGTAACAGGCTGTGAAGGCCCGTAGGGTTCTGAGATGTTGAGGGTCCTAAATTTTCTAGACAATTGGCTCAAAGATGGCAGTAAGGTTGTCAGCCTTATGTGCCGGCCGTGCTTTACTCCCCAGGAAAATTATTTAATTAATTCCTGGTACTCATTTCTGTTAGAGACTATGTCGACCCCAGGGTCATAGTGCTGCTGGAAGGATTAGGTCAATTGAACAAAATATCCATTCTGCTGTAGCAAATTTCATTGTAATCATTTCCATTATGATTAAAGAAACGTTATTATGTTAGTATATTGTCATGATTGGTACAATAGGCCAGTAGTGACCACACTACCACCTGGACTCAGTCTCACTCCACTAAAAATAATGTTGTCATGATTAACATATTTACTGTTGAAAGATCTTACAGTTTTAAATGTCTGAAAGGTCATGGGAAACATTTCTTTTGCTGCCCTTTTCAAACAACAAACTAATTCAGGCTGGGAGGATCTGTGTCTTAAGTGAACTACTTCATGCACAGCATTTATGGGAGCGGATGAATGCTGCTATAGCAATGATTCTGAAGAAATATAATTCTCTTTGGCACATATATTAATGTATTTTTTTTATTGCTAGTGGGGTGGGACTAAGTCCCTTGTACTGCGGCCACTTCTGGCCTATTGTACCAGCCCCAGATGATAGGTGAGGGTGATTGTGGAGCAATTGGTGGAATGAAGATTGGCAGGGGAAACCGAAGTACTCGGAGAAAACCTGTCCCAGCGCCACTTTGTTCACCACAAATCCCACTTGACCACACCCGGGATCGAATCTGGGCCACCGCGGTGGTAAGCCAGCGACTAACCACTTGAGCTATGGTGCAGGCCCATATATTAATGTAACTTTGCTTATATATTTTCCTGGCATCTAACTTCCAGTAGAGTAGTTTTATGAGAACTGCTTACAGTAGAGTGGTTTAAATCCTTGACAACGTTCATGCAGACATACATGCAGGATATAAGATCCTGAAATTGCATTACCAGGTTCAAAGACACACTACTCTGCCCATCTGTGAATAATGAAAAGAGACTGTTTTATGTGTTTTACAAACAGGATAAGGTAGAATGTTCAGGAACCTGATAAAATTTAATTTTTATGTATTTTTATATGATGTGCATAAAGGGAAAAATTCTGTAAGAAGTCTCCAGCCACCTGTTCACTTGTTTCATCTCTGAAATTACACTACCATAAACTATGAACTGTGTGTAACCACTACTTTCCATTAAATATATATAAAAACTTCAAGAAATTTCTGAAGAATGTTTTATGATACTGATGTGGGCTCATGCTGTGAAACAATCCTAAAAACTGTTTGGGCCAGTGGTTTTCAAACAGAAAATTGCAATAGTAAGATAAGCTCCATGAACATTTTTGCTGTAGCTGTGTTCATAGACAAAAATTTGCCAATGACAGCATTCACAATAAATAATTATAATGTCATGAAATATGCAGATATTTATCCAAGCCTGAAAACTGATTTGAACTTATTCAAGCAGGAGGATAAACATTACTGTTCTTTGATCGGCAAACTCATTAATTCTATTTCGAATAAGGAAGAATTGCCTGACAAGTGGCAGGAGTCCATTATTGTACAAATTTACAAGGTCAATAAAACTGTGGTAATTATCAAGGCATATCGGTGTTATTGACTTAACACAAAATTTTATCCAATATCCTTCCCTCAAGATTAAGTCCATACATAGACGAAAATACTGCGGATCATTATTGAGAGTTTGGACATAACAGGTCAAGAAATGATCAGACTTTCTTCATTCATCAGATTCTGGAGAAAAAATGGGAGTACAATGAGAGAGTACATCAGCTATTCATAGACTTAAAAAATTCAGTTAGGAGGGAAGTATTATACACTATTCTCATCAAGTTTGAGCCACCCATTAAACTAATTAGGTCCATTAAAATGTGTTCAAATAGAACCTGCATTATACTTCATATAGGTAAACATTTGTCTAATACATTTCATATCCAAAATGGTCTAAAACAAGGAGATGCTTTATCACCATTGATAACAACCACAATATAATCTTGTTGGCTTCTGCGTACTTAACAGTGATGTGAACTAAGGTGTGTACTGTCGGCTGACTGGGATTGTGGGTTTGAACTCTACCTGGGGCATAGATGGATGAATCTTTTCCATCTTTGTTGGCCTGTGTACAGAGAAGCTGATTTCCCAATGAAGGAGTCCTACCACAGCTCTATAAAAATTCTGGAACTAAGAAAATGGGAGGCCTTGGATAAAAACTGCCTGTCATATTATATTTCTTGACAAACCAAAATGCCCAAATCTCTTACCATCAGCTTGCTTGGTACAACCTTAGCTGTCACCTCACAAATATAGATTAGAGACTGAAGTGCAGCATGCTATAAACACGAAAATGAATTTCTTAAAGTAAAAAATTAGATCTAAAAGTTTGTGACAATTGTATATTAATACAATTATTGTGCTTGTGAATATTATCCATCATCCTGTTCTTTTTACTTAAAAACACAACATTTCTGAGACTGGATTTTGTTTCTGTCATCAGGTAAAGGCTTACTCAGTTGGACCCAAATCAGACAACTAGTCCCTATCACCAGACAATAGCACTAACACAAGACAGGGTAACAAAGCACAGCATAAATCATCTTTGAGAGTTAAGATAAACATTAAGAGCTCTAATTTGAACAGCAGCCCTGATATAGTGCATGGACATAGGTGCTAGGTCTCATGTGTGGACGTTTTTAACGTCATTAATGATTGTCTTAACTCTTGCAGGCAGTTTATGCTGTTCTTGGTTTATATATCTTATCTTGTGTTGCTGCTCACCATCATGGCAATTTGTTCAAAATGTCGTCATTCAGCTCTTAAACAAATCTCCAGCCTCTTGAGAAGACTTTTACCAGATTTAGTTAACTGCCCTCAATACATGTAATCATTTCAGAAATGTGCCAAAGTTCATCCAGTGTGTGGGGGATTATGCAAATACATTTTTCTTTAATGATAATAAATACGGAACATACTTTGTTTCATAGGGTTTTCCACATGTAAAAATCACTGTGTTTTAAGTCTGGAGACCTTGTAGGCCACTGCTGTGACTATCAGTCTGTTTCCAAACACTTCATTTGAAATATTACACCTGAAAGCTCACATAAAGGACTCTGTGGTTATGATGATACCAAACATGCTTCAGCAACGTGGAATGAGGCCAAATATTGTCTGGAGATCTGTCATGCCACCAAGGGAGCCAACACTGAAATTTATTGAGAAAGCTATATACTCAGAAGAAAACTTTAACAGTTTCCTTTTGTAATGGTGTAACCCATATGTATACAATATATGTTTTCTGAGATATAATTATTTTATTCTGGATAACTTTCATCTGGACACCCTGTACATTCTTCTCTTGTAACAGCCTTCTTCTGTTTTTTGAACTTGTCTAATTTTAAATGGCAGCATACATAACTTTTTAGTGACTTTCCACATTATCATCGAAACCTGTGCCTGCTGAACTAAATGTGACAGGGATTTGCAAGGCAGATGTTCTAATCTGGTTCCACTTTCATAAAGCTTTTCCTGAGCACGGCATTCTGTTTAGTGTATTTCTTGTCAAAGAAACAACCAATTGAGTGTATTTTCTTCATTAATTCAAAAATTTCTGATAATGCTGGGATTTCAGCATCAGGATACTCATGGCAGAACTTGCTTTTACCCAATTTAAATGATGTTCAAATGTATATTTTGCCATTTCAATTCAGTACTGCAAATTAGGGCATGAAACACATGTCTGAATGTCCTCTATAAAAGCAGAAACAGGATGAAGTTTGATAAGTTTTACAGCGAGTCATTTGCAGTTGCAGTCATGCCATGAATGACAAACAGTAACAAGAGATCATGAAAAGTTAAACAGTTCCGTCCAGTGTGACTGGTGAAAATTTCTTTATTTTAATTATTATGCCCTTACATGTTTTGGTCTTCAGAGACCATCATCAGAGGGCCACCTTTACATCAAAACAGTTGGAGGCTACTGTTACAATATATGTTCTGAAAGTTAAAATTTATACATATAAAATAATATACAATTGGGTATAAACTCTAAAGTCTTTACAACTACAGCGGCTGTTCCAATATTTTAAAATATTTATAATTGGTTTGTTAAGACTCTATTTGAATTAAAAAACCAAGCAGGTTCGTGTCATCCCTCTTACTATTTCTCTTGATGGGGACAACACGAACCTGCTTGGTTTACGAATTCACATAGTCTTAATAAGCAAATTATAAATATTTTAAAATACTGGAACAGCCGCTGTAGTTGTAAAGACTTTAGATTTTATACCCAACTGTATATTATTTTATATGTATACATTTGCCTTTCATAACATATATTGTAACAGTAGCCTCCAACTGTATTGATGTAAAGGTGGCCCTATGATGATGGTCTCTGAAGACCAAAACATGTAAGGGCATAAATAATTGAAATAAAGAAATTTTCACCAGTCACACTGGATGGAACTACTCAACTTTTCATGATATTGTTAGTGTGACGGACCAGAATGAAAAAAAAAAAAATGTATCAAGAGATATAGCGTATCCCATGGTCTCTCCCCATCCGTGTACTACATACAGCACCTTCAGCTACTGACAACATATTCTTCTCACAGCTGTGGGAGCCCAATTTGATCATTCGGGAAATACAATGTTGTAGTAGTTTCCTAACGAAAATGGTGTAGTTTATGCAAAAATATTTCTTTTGTTACCATCTGATTCAACAAATTGTGCTGAAAGCTCTGGCTGATAATGAATATGAATTTATGAAGATAATGATAACCTCAATCTTACACAATGATAATGAAATTTGTCAATAAAGTGTTATAAGTTTTAGGGTTAACCAAGTCACTTTTTTCCTCCCCCCTTTCCTGTGGTGCTATTGGTTCTCTCTGAGCCCCCTTATGGACAGTAGTCACACTACCATCGGTGCTTCCATGTATCACTTTTAACCTCTTTCACGACTGGTTTCCTCCATGCCGTTAGTCTTCTTGTTTGGCTTACACTTTACCCCTGAAGATGAAGGAAACATGTTTCTCCAGAACGTTGGTACACTTACAGACATGGTGTTACAATCTTCTACTACTAACTACCTCCTACACAGAAGTACTATTTTTCATAGTCACTGCTGTGAGAACTTTAAATCAAATTTATGATCCAGTAACTTTCTAAAGCAGACAGTGATCCATGTCTCTGACGATGGATGGCACACGATTAGAGGTTTTAGACACACTATATTGAAGAACAGTATTTCAGATATTGGATACACAGGAGACAAATATGTATAGGAATGCAATGTTATGAAATAAACAAAACCGGAGTGTCTCATATTCAATAATACTGTTTTACAGTAAAACAGGAACACTTTTACAGAGTGTATCTCATGCATGAAATTCTGTAAATTTGGTATGTCAGCACTACTGCACGATAATCTTGGAATGACAAATTTTCACCTAACAATTGTGCAGTGGTTCATAATTTTTATGGTTACTACTAGAGGTTTTAAGCATAGAGAATTAATGTCTTATTTTATACATGTCTCTAACATCTTGTCAAAATTTACCACTTAACGGCTGCCTGAATATCTTCACGTTTGTGTGTTCCATCACAGAATGGCCGATTAGAAGTCTGTTTACAATTACATAACCAATATTCTTTGTCCTCTGTCACCGTAAATTTTATTGGACGAAACTTTATGTTCAAATATGGATTTCTGTGAGTCCCATCACATAAGGGCTGAAACAATGAAGAAGAAATACAGCATTAGCAGCACACATGAGCACTGAATACTCAATATAGTGACTGACTCTTTGGTTATTTAAAGACAACTCTTCATGTGCAAATGTATACACAGTCAAATAAGATTGGAAATTGCCATTGTCTGTTTTAAGACAGCATCTCAGGGTGCCTGGAAGGACTGAGGAAAAGCAATATGTCTCAATCAGATCAGTAATTCTTTGAGCAATGATTCAAATTCAGGGCCTCTCAGAGATATGAAATAGGAGTTCTAATCACTACACTATGACATTTGCTAATATGACCATTTGTTAGGCAACGGTTCAGTAAACACAGATTCCCACCGCAACAGATACAATGGTGAAGGTCAAAGCATTGCCACGGATTGACAAAGGTTTCTGTGGCAAATTAATATTGATAAAGACACAGATACCCATGGCACAGAATAACAGACAAACTGTTTGAGGTGGTGACCTACATATATTTGGGCTGCCTGGAAGCTACAGAAGAGTTGTAATTCAGTCGTAAGAGAGTTGAATGCGTGAGCAGTGATTTGTTGTTTATCATTTGTCACAGTAGAAAACACTCATAGTCCAGTAAGGAATGGAGCAAGTCATTGACTGTGAGCTGTCAAAATGAATTGTGAATGTATAGAAGTGCCAATAAATCCAGTCACCGAACCCATTATTATCAGTCAAGCAAACCCCAAATACGTGACAATATTAATGTAGATGAAAGATACCGTTACACAAACACTCACTGCTAGGCAACGTGTTGGTAAACAAGTTCCTACAGAGACAGATTCTAGGTGAACAGTCTGCTGCTGGGTTACAAAAAAACAAAGTAAGCTGTGTTTTCTGTGTCTGCGGTGACATCACAACAGTGGATAGTGATCATGTGACATGTGTTCCCTGTGATGCGTGTCCGCTCCTCAGCTATATAAGTAAAGCAGTTACAAGTTACGAATAACAGCGACAGAAGCACACGAACAAGCAAGGAGATAACCACGTGAAGTGCGTAGTTGAAGAAGAACTAGAAGTCGGCCTGTGAAGGCTTAACATGTGATTATAAGGCTTTATTAATGTGTAATGTTTGGAGTGTGTGATTCAGTGAGACTGTTATAGTTCCCATGTTATAAACCCATGAAGACTATTGGAGATAGACTGAAGAGCTTAGTGTGGCGTGATTGTACATTGTGTAAAGCAGCAATAGTGTAATAATTAATTGTAGTTATGGCTTGTGAGTATCCAATAAATCCAATTACCAATCCAAACCCACATCTTAGTCACTGTGACATGTGACAGTATATTATGGTAGCATACTATGGGTCAAGTAAAAAATGGCACAGACAATGTAGTGCATATTTTTAAAATTATGTTTACATTTTCTGACAGAAAACATAATCAAGACTGCAGTACAGAGGTAGTCAAAACATATTTCATTGGAATATACCTGCCTTTTGTAAAATGCATGGACAGAGAGTTAGAAGGTCAAAGTAAAATAAAATTTAGTATATTTATGATGGCGAACCGATGATCTATACAGGTCTCCTAGATCTGTTTGGTTGGTGAAATCCAGGCTAAGTTGGGCTAGGAATGGGGGGAGACCAAGCAATTATACAAAATTTTGGTGCTAGGACCTCTTGGAAATGACTAAATGAATGGCTGAGAATGAGAGAAGAGGATGACATTAAGCTGAATTTATAATAAATGTTATGAGAATGGCTCTTGCCCACGATTGTGTCCATGGCAGGTTTTGGAATGGGCAGTTAGGAACATTAAATTCTATGGCCAGACAGCATGTCCAGTACCTGGGTTTTGCTCTGACCACAGAGGCACCAGAAATATGCCTTTCCTTTCTGACACTTCATTCTGAATGGCTTCTTGTCATAAATTTTGCCATTTTCTGGTTGAAGAGATGCAGTATATATAGATTTCCATGGATTCTGAGGAATCTCTGGTTCATCTGTACGGGTCTGCTTTACGTTTCCTGCCACCTAGAAAAAAAATAGTTGAAAATTATTAAGAGAGACCAGTGTGAAAAACAGAACTAGAATGATCATGGTATGTCCTTACAGCACACAACCACCTTGTGCTGAAATTAAGAATGTGTGGAACTTACATGTATGTGTAAAACTCAGTTTTCTTCATGGCACAGTGCTTTAAACATAGAGCCAACCAGGGCTGTGATATACTGGGTTTTCGGACTTTATCCATCGTCCTGGTTTTTAAGATAACAGGATCCAGTGATTGAGGCTAGCTCTTTCTAACGGACCCAACAGAATAGGTGTTTTCTTTCACCTGAGGACGGAAACAGATCCAGTTTCCGAAACGTCATATTTTTATTAGTTATCTTAAAAACCAGGACGATGGATAAAGTCTGAAAACCCAATATCTCAGTGTGTTATACACCATCGTCAGAATCCTATAGTAACAACCAGGGCTGTGTCAAACCAACTGCCTCAGGTGCCATTTTACAAAAGCTAGATGAAGCCAACTCAAGAAACAGAGTGGACCCTCAATATAACATGGGTTTCGGGGGACAGCTTCAGTACCCACGTCATGTATGAACTTGAAGTCTAATTTTGTAATCTGATATTATTTATATTTATCCAGTGCCTATATATATGAAGCTTATGTTTCATCACTGTTACTGACCACTAAATTACATTTATGCCTCCTTATGCAAACAGACACATAAAGTAGTTTGTCAGAACTGATGACTGTGTTACTTCAGAATATACTGTTTAATGTTAAACCAGATGCAGTCAATGCTGGTACTCACTATCACTCTATTCTTCTAAAAAGTTGTTTCATTAATAACTTCTAGCACTTTGCTCAATTTTGTTACATATCTCAGAAGTGCACTATGGGCTTCACCCTTCAGCCCACATCCTACAGCAAGTTTTAATGCAACAGTCTTCTACTGTAACCATCCTGTTTCACAAAACTTGTAAGACATAAAAGATATGTCATCACATTGGGAGATATGATCACCAATGTGGTACCTCCAAATCTGCCATATGATGACACAGTATATCCAAATCCACTGCATGATGACATGCGGTATATCAAGGTTCCACTGTATTATAACTAAATTTAAATACAAAAACAACATTTTTAAAAATTACAGACATACAGGGAGGATTTTTACTTTGACTGGTTCCATGGCTGTGTGCTTCATGGCAGCTTGTGCGTCACTTCCTGCAAGGGGCATATGAATTTTGCTGATGAATCAGCATGCCTGATGGCTGATAACATTTGGAGTGAAGGGAAGTACTTACCTTGGTTCACAGATCACAGGTGTTGAGAATGCTGTCCCCCTACACGCAGATATTCCTAACACTGGCAGAAGAGATTTTGATTTACCCTTTGAAGCTGGTCTGCAGGAATATTTGCAATTTCCCTACAAATATTTTCTTATAGTTTTTCCGTTCAGGGGTTACTGTTGTAAACTTTATCCTTCAAATAACGCCAGAAGAAAAAATTACAAGGATTAAGAACTGGTGAATGTGCTGGCCAAATACTACTGCTAATATTTCTGTTCCTGGAGATGTCAGACAAAGCCTGCATAGATATATGTGCAGTGTGGGCAATAGCGGAGTCTTGATGAAAGCAGCCACGCAGCACCAGTAACCTACCCAAATAAAAGGGCTTCCATTTTCATAGGACCAAGTCTTAGAACTGGACGAATAAAAAAGGAGAGACTGAATAATCTTGAAGGCATATTGCCATTCTCCAGAAAAGTAAAATGGCCAAGAAAAGAAGCAAGCTTATATAGACAATTTAACAGAAATGTTATTTTCCAAACCATGTAGGGGTTTTATATTAGCTCGAAGACTCTGTCAAACATCAGTAAGATACTTCCATTGATCAAGGAGAAAACAGATTTCTCCTGGCAGAAAGATGTTTAGGAATACAACAATAGATAACAGTAAGGCTAAGTACTTGTAAAGAGACAAAATATTATAGACTGAAGGTGTCAGCATTTGAAGAAATCATGACGCTAGGGTAAAAGACAAGTAGGGCCATTAGGCTAATTGCTGTCCATACTAGTTCAAAGGAAGGATTTTTACCTGGGGGACAGTTAGTTTTCAAACCAGGTAGTGTGAATGGAGATTACCTTGGGCAAATGAATGATGAAAATTTCTCTCGAAGGATCCTAAGGTCATGCCTATTTGCCCCCTTCAAATGCCATCATTATACACGATGCAACTCACAACAGCGATGAGCACAACAAAGTCCCAGTGCGACAAGTACCAACGAACAGGCAATGGTAAACTGGTTATGACCGAATGGGTTTTCTGCTGAAATGACCATGAGAATCACCATATTGTTTGATAATACTGGGTTGCAATAACCCAGGGAGAAAGTTTACAAGACTGACTGACTATTCAAGGCCAATGCAGTCAGAATACTTCCCTATATGTGATCTTAATCTCAGTACACATGCCCAAAATCAAAAGATTATGTAAGACAAGAAATGTCTTGGGAGACATCAGTAATGAAAGTCTTCAAGAAATTGTCTTAGAAATATTAAACTCAATCATGGTGGCAAATTGGCAAGGTTACAAGGGCCATACATAAAAATTAGAATGAGAATGCTGGGAGAAGGATGGCTGTATGAAGAATGCAATAGAATATTTTTCTATCAACTTAGAAAACAGTGACAAGGATGCGAACAGACAAGGAAGACACTAAGTTGGTTCACGAACACTGTAACAGCCATGTGTCTGACCTATCAATTTGCTGGTAAGCATGTTAAAATTTTTTACTTTTGTTAAGTATTTAATTTTTATGAAGATTTTCAAATAAATTATGTACTTTTAATCATAATTATGATTAAATTAACATATGCATGAGAAAACAAGAGTGGGAGTGCTGGAGGAAGTGTAGACCTGTCAGTCACTGTTATTAGGATGGAACACACTCATTATTATGGTCCAAGGAGTGCGGAATCTTCAGCCTGGCCTTCCTTAATCCTGCTGGACTATACAGCTCATTGTATTTCACACAAAAGTGGAATCTAATAGATGTCACTGGCTACTGTGGTTGCTGCAAAACAGTACGAATCTGATGGTAAATATGTAGTGTGAGAACATTTCTGATGTCTTCTAGGAATCAGATTCAACTGCTGTAGGTTTAAGATAATTAATTTTGAAAGAATTAGATGAACTAGGGCTGTTATTTTAAGATGTGAGAGGGGTAATGGGGCCCAGTATTTGCATGTTTGCAAGAGGATTCTGATCAAACATCCATGTATTCACAGTCCCCTCTATAATGCAACAATTGTTTTATTCACCATCTAACACACAACACATGTTTCGGCATCCAACTGTTACACTGTTATGAAGTAGGCTAACATCGTGTGTTGCAGTCCACTTAAAATAACATACATAATTACTTAATTATGTTATTTTAAGTGGACTGCAACATGCGATGTTTGCGCACTTCAGAACAGTGTAACAGTTGGATGCCGAAACGGGTTGAGCGTTAAATGGTGAATAAAACAATTGTTACGTAATAGATGGACTGTGAATACGCAGACATTTGGTTAAACATTTGCAATAAGATGCTGAAATACAGAATTAGGATTCTAATGATAAAACTCACGGCTTTCTTTCTTCCCTGTTCATACCATTGTTTATTTTTTTACTGGTGACAATTGTAAAAAGACAAAGTGGTCATATGGTTCTGCGGGATTTATTTTACAAATTATACTTATATGATATTTAAACAAAATACCACCATCCATGTTTTATTAACAAACTTCACGGAACAGAATAGTCCTTTACATGCGAACTGATTCTAATGAAAACAGTTCCTCCGTTTTAGGGAACCAGAAGGTTCATTACCGTATTCACTACAGCTCGCTGTTGGTGCCTATCCACAGACAGAAAAATTCAGACCACACATTCATTTCCGCTGCTTATGGTCGTTCCATACCATCCGTCCGAGTAACATCCTATATTTACGCTGAAGAGATCCGCGACTGCTTACTCAATATAATCGCTGCTACACTCCATATCTGGAAGCCTTAGTCAACCGCAACCTTCGGTAGCGTCCAGCTGATTAATGGACCAACACAACAGTCAACATGTAAACAAAATGATCAGATGTCTCGTACAAGAAACCGCTTCGTCCAATTAAAACATCACAATTACAAGTTCTATATCATACCTCCGTCTTCTTTTTCACAGGAATTTCACTCGGGCGCTGGCTAGAATAGAATCGATTTCCTCTTACCAATATGTTACCTAATAGTAATCTGATCGAGCGCATTTTATAACCGAAATTATATATTATTGCTGAAATAACAAAACCCCGAACACAAAATCATTACCAATCATGACCATGAACACCAACAAGACCGGAAAACAGCTGCTGAAATTAAATTGGCGCAATCTGCCGAACAAATTGAGAAGTGTGAAACGGAAGTGTGTGTGTGCATGCGCTCGTGCGTGCGTGCGCGTGAGCGCGCGATTGGAAGTTCTCTTTGTTTACGAATATTGGTTTTGTATTTCGGATGTGAACATTTGTTAATTATTCAAATTCTCTATATTTTCTGACTATTATATGTTTCATACGAATGTCTTCATGTCATTAATTGGTCTAATTTTACCATTCTAAGCTAAAGTGTATTCCCAAGTATGTTACTGTATTATGCTCATTTGCAGAATGTGATGTATGTATCCAATTAGAATGGTAATATTAATACTGTACTATAATCTTACTAACTTTTAAAAAGTAAAAAGTAAAGCAAAGCTATTCCTGCATCAGGCTGTGAAGGCCCATATGGTTGTGAGACATTGAGGGTCCCACATTATCTAGATAATCGTCTCAAAGATGTTGGTAAGGTTGTCAGCCTTACGCGCCAGCTGCACTTTACTCCCCAGGAAAATTACTTAATTAATTCCTGGTACTCATTTCTGTTAGAGGCTGAGTCGACCCCAGGGCCATAGTGCGGCTGAAAAAATCCAATGACCTCATCGGAACTTGAACCTGCAACTGTCCGGCTTGTAGCATAGCCCCTCAACCAACTACACTACTGCGTGTCCCCTCTTTTTAACTTTTAAGCAAAATTATTATTGTACACATATTATGTATTTGTACTTGACTTGTTCTATATCCTATGGTTTCAACCTGCACTTTGATTTATCGAATAAATCTGAACTCTGAACAACATAAGACGTGAAGCCAACAGGCATTTCAGGAATAAAAAAAAAAGGGAATATCTAAAAAGACAAAATTAATGAGCTTCCAATGAACAGTAAGAACAAGAACATTAGAGACCTGTATAGAGGAATAAACGGATTTAAGAGGGGTTATCATCCTAGAAGTAATTTATTGAAGGATGAGAATGGTGATCTGCTTGCAGATTCCCACAATATTTCGAATAGGTGGAAGAACTACTCTCAGCTATTGAGTGTACATGGAGTCAGACTACCTGATGCTAGTCCTTCTGAGGCTGAAATTGCTATTGCAAAGTTGAAAAGGTATAAATTGCCAGATAGTGATCAAATTCCAGCAGAACTGATTCAAGCAGGAGGTGAAACATTATGGGTCTGAGATCCACAAGCTCATTAATTCTATTTCGAATAAGGAAGAAATCGGTGGAAGGAGTCTATTATCATAGCATTTCACAAGAAGAGCAATAAAACACTGCAGTAATTATCATAGGATATCACTGCTATCAACTTCATACAAATTTTTATCCAGTATCCTTTTCTCAAGGTTAAGTCTGTATGTAGATGAAATTATTGGGGATCATCAGTGTGGGTTTCATCATAACAGATCAACTCCTGATTACATTTTTTGCATTTGCCAGACACTGGAGAAAAAAATGGGAGTACAATGAACCAGTACATCAACTATTTGTAGACTTCAAGAAAGTCTGTGATTCAGTAAGGAAGGAAGTATTGTACAATGTTCTCATAGAGTTCGGGGTACCCATGGCACTAGTTATACTAATTAAAATGTGTTTAAACGAAATGTATAGCAAAGTCTGTACAGGTAAATATTTGTCTAATAATTCTCCTATCCAAAATTGTCTAAAACTAGGAGATGCTCCAACACCACTGCTTTTAAACTTTGCTTTACAATATGTCATTAGGAAGGTCCAGGAAAAGCATGTGGGACTGAAATTAAATGGGACACATCAGCTGCTGGTCTGTGCTGATGATGTGAATCTCTTGGGAGATAACACAGATACCATAAAGACAAACACAGATACTTTAAATAACATTATTACAGAGACTGATCTAAAAGTAAACTCATAGAAAACTAAGCACATGTTGTCATCTAATCACCAGAATGCGGGACAAAATCATGACTTGAAGTTAGCTAACAGATCCTTTGAAAATGTGGCACAGTTCAAATATTCTGGATTGACAGTAAAAAATCAAAATTTGTTCAGGAGGAAATTAAGAGGAGACTGAATTTGAGCGATGCTTGCTACCATTCAGTTAAGAACATTTTGTGTTTTCTTCTGCTGTCTATAAATGTAAAAATTAGAATACACACAAATATAATTTTGCCTGTGGTTTTGTATGGGTGTGAAACTTGGCCTCTCATATCAAGTGAGGAACACAGACTGAAGATATCCGAGAACAGAGTGTTGAGGAGACTATTATGATTGAAGAGGGATGAAATGGTAGGAGGTTGGAGAAAAATGCATAATGAGGAGCTTCATAACTTGTACTCTTTGCCAAATATAATTAGAATGGTCAAGTCAAGGAGGATGAGCTCAGCAGGGCATGTAACATGCATGGGGGAGAAGAGGAATGCATATAGGGTGTTGATGGGAAAGCCTAAAATACAACTATGAAAACCTAGACATAGGCTAGAGCATAATATTAAGATGGATCTTAGAGAAATAGGATGGGTGATATTGACTGGATTCAGTGCCCTCACATCAGAAACGAATTCAATTGACCAGGTGGGCAGAGGCCAGAAAGGTCAACAAAGGTCAAAATATAATTGGGGGCACCAGACATACAAAATCAGTCAGGACAGCCATAAGTGTGGAGTAAATCTTCACATGTAAATTTGAGGGGCAGGGGGATGTTTTCTATCTGGGTTACTTTATGATGCTCTCAGTAGCAAGATTATAATAATAGTTTTCTATCTGGGTTACTTTACAATGCTCTCAGTAGCAAGATTATAATAATAGTTTTCTATCTGGGTTACTTTACAATGCTCTCAGTAGCAAGATTATAATAATAGTTTTCTATCTGGGTTACTTTATGATGCACTCAGTAGCAAGAGTATAGTAACAGTGTGAAATAGTAGGATGGTAAAGACAAAGTTTAATTATTTAGTGGATTGGTTAATGACATGGTCAGTAATAAGACGATATAGGATCAGATGGTATAACTGATGAATTGGAAAAAATGTGGTAGGAAGTGTTCATGGCCTAATCAAAGTAATATCCTGAAATTTGCCTGGAAGGATTCAGAAAAACCTTGAAAAAATTCAATCAGACTAGCCAGTGTCCTGACCAAGATTCAAACTGAACACATTCTGAATATGAGTCTGGAGCATTAGATAACCTCTTCAGCAGAAAAGTTGTACAGAGTGTAAGAACTTCATCTCACTTTCATTCATGTTTTATTAATTACTGCCACGTAAACATATATAAGTAAAAGGATGAAAATATTCACAAAAAATTAACATTTGAAAATATATCTACAATTTTTACAGTATTTCCTATTTAATATTTGTATATACACAGTATTTAAATTGACAGCTTTTATTTGTAATATCTTAAAGGCAACTTTATGTTCATCACATTGCTTAAATGAATGTTTGTTTGTACTTACGTTGGTGATCGAAATGCACTGTTTAAGGGTCAGCAGGAGTGGTATTCCTCATCTGTGGAAACAGATCACCTACAACTTTCTCAAGATCGAGAGATTTCCCAGCAGCCAAGTCTACATTACTGTTCAAGTTTGTCAGTGTAGACTGCTGCTTGGGTTTGAGCAACGATCGAGTAGGAGCGGAAGGAGAAGCTATGGATGTAGTAACTGTAATAGCTGAGTTCGTAGCTAGCTCAAGAGAACTGAACTGATGGGCACGTCGCATATGTGTTTTCAGATTGCCCTTTTGTGTAAAAGAATAGTGACAGTAGGGACAAGGGAAAGGACGTTCCCCGGTATGACTTTTCACATGTGTGTTGAGTGCATTCTTTTGGTTGAATGTCTTGGCACAGAGGGGACAGGTAAACGGACGCTCTCCAGTGTGTATACGAGTGTGACGCTCCAACTGACTGGGCTTTGAAAAGTGTTTTCCACATGTAGCACAATCATGAAACAATAAGTAGTCTTCTGTAGTATTTCCGCCTTCCTTATCTTTGTGTCCATCAGGCATATGGTTTCCCATTGACACAGCCACAAGAGTGCGTCCTTCTTTTCTACTGTCTGTAACACGGAAGCGAGATGCCTGAGACTGTTGATCACCTTCCACTACTTCCATATCCAAGTCACCTGTCAGGTCAAATGTTATATCTCCTGTAAAATTCAAAACATGACTATTATTACATCTTTTTATGGGGACTTTGTACAGTTACATTATCTCTGAAATTATGAAATGGATTCAAATTAAATTTGATATGATGACTTGAAAGGATTCTGAGTTGAGCAGAAGAGCTTAGCACACACATTCAAAGCCATTCTAAAATGCAACTGGAAAACAGTGGCTGAATCCAAATTTTAGCTAATGAGAGATGTCTACAATGTGCCAACAACAAAACCTCTTTTGAGTCCGGCAGCTCATTCCATTGAGTGCTATGTGGCTTGGCTACTAAATGGGAGATAGGACTTCTTCTGTGACTGAGCTGTGCATTAAGCCATAAGTACTGAACTCAAAGATGATGAAAGTACTTAAATGTGAATATAATACCTGAAGTAATACACCTTTGTGAAGCCACCGCTTATTAAAGAGTAAAACGGGATGATAATATGACTGATTTCTGACAGTGGTCATCATTTTGAAGAATAAAAACAAAATACAATCAGCTATTCTGTGTGATGGAAGATCAGCGACATAGAAACATAGAGTGCAACGAATGAAGTTTTGAGATCCAAGCCCTGTGAGTGATTTTGCCAGGAGACTGGCTGTCATATGAGTTGATGGGCCAATGGTCAAGGCAAAAGACAAAAATTCTGTGTCATTTTTAAAGACCAAGAACCTTCAGAATTCTGAAGAGTGTCTTTACCTTTCCAAAGCACAGAAAGGCATGAATATACTTAGAGTGTCAGGCGTAATGTCTTCATTTTGAATCAGCACATAATGTAGGATATGTATATATATTAAGAGTTTCTCTTAACTAATTTGTATACTGAGGGTGTGAACCAAATAGTGGTTGGGACTGTTGCTTGTAAAGGAAGACTCCTAATAAGTGGTCGATTATAAGTGCAAAATGTTATGTAAGTCTGAGAAAATCTTTAACTTGTTGGTTCAGATAGTGCTAAAAATGTTGAATATATTGAATTATTCGTTATCTTCACATCTCCATGGTAACCATTCAATAAGGAATACACATTATCCATTCGTGTTAATTCTTTTAAACGTTAATGCCATATTGTGATATATATAATTATAAGTTAGGAGACAGTTTTGAAGATTATTTTTTCAACTATGAAAAATGCGAGGTTTTTACTGGTTCATGTACATAACACTGAGGCTTACCATTTCTTGAAGGAATTTCGTGTAACAGGGCTGGTTGAATATTGATAATCTGTCCGTGCTCATCTGTGTGGATTTCAAAGCGCACAGTTGCCATTTCAGCATCAGCATCAGCATCTACTGTGGCTTGTTGCTGCTGTCGATCTTCAACTGTGTTGCCCTCTCTTACATGAGTCTGCATCTGGTCATTACTTTCTGTAGTCTGGATAATTATGTTTGAGGCCTGCACCTCACAAGAAGGAGAGCAAAAAGTCTTAATTACAAAGGATAAACATATTTATCTTTATTGCTTGCATCCTGCTGTGTATTATATATAGTATTATTATACAACTGTCAACACAAATTCATAATAAGTAACCAATATTACTGTACTATCATTTGTTTTCGTATGTACATTTGTTAAATGTTTCAACCCAGTTGGATCGTCACCAGGCATTTCTTCATGAAATGTACTCTTCATAATTGAATTGTATTTCTGCGTATTCTCAAACGTTATTTTATCAACTTTATAGACTGTATTGTCTTGCGTGTGTAAAATCTAAGAATGTGACTGTTTACACAACAAATAAAGAATCGCACCTTTAAGGCCTGTTATAAGGAACATCTACAGGCAATAAAAACTAATAAACATAATTCAGGATTTGCACAACATATATTGGATACTGGGCATACATATGACTCAGTCAACCAAACCATGGAAGTTCTGCATACAGAGAAGAAGTGGCAAAAATTAAACACCCTGGAAAGATTTCACATCTATAATTTGACTAAGAAGGCATTACAAATGAATGATATGCCTACTGAAACATATAACCCTATATTTGACATTTCAATACCATACATTGCATGACCACAGTACAGAGTATACTCAGATTGTGCCTTGCGGTTACCAGCATAATATCATGTCAATGGCAGAAACCATTCAGGGTCGTATTAATAAAATAAAAAATTCATATAAGTCCCAATGCTCACTCAGGGCAACACATAATTCATAATATGGCTAACTTTGGTTTCCTGCTCCAGTTGCGGGCAATTCTTAATTTATCCAAAAATACTACTGCAATAAAAGGTGAAATACGAACACACCAGTTATTTGCAGTAGGTAAATATCCTCCTCCCACACAATTTTATTAATTGCTCTATCATCTCTTTTGATGTCAAATCTCAAACTCAGTCTTGCACACAGTCCAAACACTAAATCCACATAATCTCAACTAATTTTTAACTAATACAACATCACTTAATTTCAGAATAGCCATAGAGGGCCAACAAGAAGACCTCAACCGATATTTCAGCGCACCATCACCCCGAAGCACTGAAGAACACCAACTGACAGCAGTGATTACATAAGATGATCTCATCCAAATTGCTATATAGCATACACCATAATAGGAGAAAGCTGTATCATCTTAAAAGTTTTAACTATTTACAATCATATACACTTGTCTAGATAACTTGTCTATAGTTTTAAAAACTTTTTCTCTTTATATAGGTTTTAACAGAATGACAAAACCTATTGTTATCTATCAAGACAGCCAATAATATCATACAATATGGATCCATATTGAGATAACCAATTTAACAAGCAGCTTGGTTTATAGTTCTTATGGGATGCCTGACGGATGACCTATACATAGACTGAAACACGTAGTACAAGTTCTATGCATATAATAAACAAATGAGGTATAGATTGATATATGCTTGTCTTCACTTGAATACAATCTTTTATTTGTTGTGTCGAAGGTCACATTCTTAGATGTTATTTTATCACCTTAATATATGCAATGAATTAAGTGAAACAGATCAATGCAGATTCAAAATGTTGATTACAAATTTATTTTTATTATAATGTAATTCGCATTAAAACTTCCTCAAGAGCCAGTAAAGTTACTGGTTAAGGGCTAACTGGCTGTGATTCAGCCCAGCTTTTTGCCTATGAGAGAAAAGCAGTATGTAGTTGAACAGTCACATCTACTGCAGAGGTCCAGAACGTATGGAGAATTACTTCTGTGTCCCCTACTGAAACTCACTTCTGACTCAATGAAACAATTATAAAAGTATAGATGATGTTGACTGTAGTATCAGTTTCTTTTATTATTTATAATACAAAAACCTGATTACTGAATAAGTGAGAATATGGATAATTTGTAATGTGGTAGAATGCAGGGAGAACTTCTTGTTTATATTGAACTTTAGAACTAGATATGATTTAATAGTCTTAATGTCTTGGCTGATATTAATTTGGTCATCCAAATAGAAAAAGAAGGTACTGTTGTGGATCTTTGAATTGTTTTAGTAATGTATAACAACACAGGACTTGTTCTTTGGTAGATGTATATTTAAAATTTTTAACCTGGATCATTATAATATTTGAGAGCTAGGCTAATTGGGAAGACATCTGAAGTGTACAGGCAATATGAACCAAATTTCTGTTTAGTAAATAAACTGATAAATAACATTGGAATTTTACAAATAAAAACATCTTTTCAGTTATATGTAATTCAGAATTTCTCACTTTTATGGTTGATGTGCTGGGGCAATGAAATAAGACAAGAGCAGTTATCTCCTATGGCAGAAGAGTGAAATGAGAAATAACAAAAATCTTTGTTTTTTATTGTTTGTTAATTAACATACCTGAAATTGCTGGAGAAGAGCCTCATCCAGCTGGACAGCCTGTGTTGTATAAGAATGGAGCATTCCAGATGGATCTACTCCTGCTATTTGCAAACCATCAGTCAGCTGCAACTGAAAGTTGCCCATAATGTGACTTCCATCAGCAGCTGTTGTCAGCAGTGAGGAATTGAATGGTTCTCCTGGTATCAGGCTACTTAGTGTTGCAGGATCCAGTGTTATGTGTGTCATAGTTTCAGTCACTAGCTCTGATGTGGTGCTGGTTGCTGGGTTCTGCAGCTCTGATTCATGTTCTTGCTCTGGTTGTTGCTGTTCGGCAACTTGTTTGTTTCGACGTGCAGATGTTGTAAGTTGAGATGAAAGTTTCCCACCACCACTAGCTGCGTGCTTCATATGAGACATAAGGTGAGCTTTACGGTGACCAGATGTACGAAATCTCATCTCACAGAGTGGGCATTTGAAAGGTTTGGCACCTACACCATGCAGAAAAGAAAAGGTTATAGATTTTGGAATCTTTCAGTTCAAAATCTTTTATCTTTTTGTTTTCCTCTCATAAAATGAAAGATTCAAATATAAAACCCATAATTATATTTATTGAACTTGCACATAGTTGCATCATTGACTGCATCCCTCTCAACAAGTTTTCAATTAATGAATATTTATGAAATTCTTTTATCAACTTCATCCACTAGAAGCCATTCCAAGTTTACAGTTTTTAATTTTATACCATCAATAATACCAACATAACAATTGGTATGCAAACTTCTCAGGCTAGAATTAAACTAGTGCCACTTCATGTAATGGCCTGGAACTTTATATGGTAATGGATTTCCAAAAGGAAGTCACCTCTGTTTAACCATTATATTTCTGTCTAGGATCATGCCACAGATCAAGTGATTAGAAACTCGCTTCTCATAGCATAAGCCCCAAGCCCAATCCCAGGGTAGTCCATGTGTGATTTGTAGTAGTCAGGTTAGTAATCGGGGATGTTCTCTCCAAGTTATTTGATTTTCTTCTGTGAATCATCACCCCCTGAATGCTCCATATGCATCTTCCACTGTCCCTGAGGAGTGCAACAGACCAAAATAGATGGAATCTTGCCAGTCTGAACCTCAGTTGGGGCTTTATCTCTGAGCCAGTAAAAGGTAATGATAATGTCCCCATGTTTAATTAATTAAGCAAGCAGACATGCCATGAGGCCATATGGGGGAGTGGAGGTATATGGCTTCACCATTCTTGACCTCAGCACTAGATGGAGGTAAGTGGTCAGCTTCATACTCTGGCCACTTTACCCCCTGGGGAAATTGCCCCCGATACCCATAGGAGGCTGGGTGGGTCCCAAAGCCCATAAGGACATTGTGGAGAAGAGAAAAATCTTACTCCTGCCAGGATTTGAACCTTGGTCATCCAGCCTGTAGCCTGTTGGTATACTGATTGATCTATCCTGACTCCTCTACTTATCACAACTCAGAGGAAAGAAGATTTCTTTAACTTCTATATCTACACCTACAAATTGTTATGCAAGTTTTTGAGCATTTCCAACCAATATATTGCATGAATGTTTTGTTATAATTATCAGAATAATGTCTTATCCATTCTAACTTCCTCTGCTTAATTACCCTAATAATATCAGTTGAAGAGTACAAGTTATGAAACTGATTAATTCTGTGGTTTAGAAGCTGAATGTTTAATGCCATTAGTACAAAAGCCCACAACTGGGGATGATAATAAGCCAGTTAAATCCACCTCCCACCCTCATAACCTAATGCACTTACATCCATCTAAATATAATCTTCCCATTTCCTTTTCAGTCTTCCAGAAAGGCATTCTTGAAGTAGTTTCATTGCCAAAATGATTTAATTTGACAGTTTTTCACCATGATGGTCAAAAACTGTTGAAAGAACTCTATGTGTATGGCTGCCTATTGCAAACAGAGCATCAAGTTTTGCAGCATTCAAAACATTTTTTATAACACAGAACTTTCTTACAGTGATGGGCCTTATAGAAAAATGGAACATTTGACAACTACCCCTTGTTGGTTGTAGGTGACAGTATATTCCAACACATCTGAAGGTGCATGGATTTTCTTGATAAGTCAATGGTGCCTCATTACACAGTTAAATTACCAACAATACTTTAGAAGGACAAACCTGTGTGCAGACGCATGTGAACCTTGAGGCTTCCTTTAGTCGAGAAAAGGCAACCACAAACATGGCAGGCAAAAAGCTTCTGTCCACCATGTGTTTTAAGGTGACTGTCTAATGTTGACTTGACAGTGAAGCATTTATTACAGCAGGCACACTGGTATGGCCGCTCTCCTGTGTGGATTCGAATATGACGCACTAGATCTGATGGCTTTCGGAAACTCTTAGGGCAATATTTGCATTGGTTTGGATGAATTGGTTCCATATTGTACTGTTGATCAGGATCCTAAGAAGAAAAAAATGATATCTTAATAGTTAACATACTTAATAATTAATATTATTATGTGTTAATAACAGGCCTTCTTTCTTCTCAATTTTCTGATTTAGTTTTTTTCATGGTCAATTTTAGGCATATTTAATAATGCTTGATAGGTGCACTGGTTATGTGTTGAATGACATAATGATTAATGTATAATTTTGGCTTTCAGAAATAACTAATGTCAAATGTTGCAGGTTTTCTGTTTAGTGAACACAGCAGTTACTACCTTCATGGCTGGAGGGCTTTGGAAGCCCTGGCAGTGATGCTGAAGGTGTGATTGGACAAAACAGTGACCATGTGGACACTTCCTATTTGAGATCACCAATAGATGACCATGAATAAAGTATTATGATATGCAACTAACTGGCAGGAAAAAATAAGAGGACAGATGCCATGAACATCTGTGAAAGGACAGTAACAGGATAGCCCAAACAATCATGTGGTATAAACCTAGAGGATGCTGAGACATAGGACAATTCAAAAAAAAAGATTGAAGGATTCATTCTGAGTTAGTATGTGCCAGAGGCTTGTCTTGCAGCTTATGATGACTGAATAAAATTTCATCATTATGCAGAACATGCTTCTTCCACTTCTAGTTCTATTTTGAAGACAGACCAGTACCAAAAACAGCGAAACAACGAAGGTGAAGAATGTTCTGTGTTTGGAAGGCACTAAAAACAATAGGCAAGTAAATAATGAACGAGGAAGAGATGATTTCAAGCTTGATAATCAAACAGAACTTCAGCCAAAATGACTCCATACAGTACCAATAGAGAGAAGTTCAAAGTTTTTTATGGACAGATCTAGACAAATTATAAATAACCAAAAATGCGAGAGGGAAGTGAGGTTGAATTTAAAAAATCATAAATTTGCAATTTTACACCACAATTTTCAAAGTCTATTATATAAGCAAATGGAATTACCAGTCCTCTTGAATACTAGTATACAAAGTATAGATGCCTTGTGTTTTACAGAACACTGGTTGGCAGAAGACTGACTAGACTTGTCAAAGATTAATAATTTTAAACTGGTTAGTAAATTTTGTAGGAAGGACTGTAAAAACAGAGGATCCTGTATATTTGTAAACAAAGAGTTAAATACTAGGGAAATCACTTTCCTTAAGAACCTGGCCTGTGAACAACACTTTCAGATATCTGCAGTAGAACTTGTAGAGTTCCAATGGTTATTAATCTGTATTTACAGATCCACTCACAGTGATGTTCATATATTTTTGGGCAAACTAGAAACACTTGTTGACAGACTACATAAAAAAGAAAAAATTAATAATTTGTGGAGACTGGAATATAAACCTTCTCCAGGAGAATGAGCAGGTACAGGCACTTGAAAATATACTAGTATCTTATAATTTAATAAATACAGTTGCTGTACCAACAAGAGTTTCCAGTAGTTCAGAATCTTTGATAGATAATGTTATATTTTAGCGTCCTGTTGCACTGATTTAAGTCCATGATTTACAAAGTCAATAGAAAGTCCGTCGAGTGTAACAATTTTTTAGGTCACTTCTTTATCACTTTTGCCTTACATGTTTCGGTTTAATAAAACCATCATCAGAGGCACATAGTACAATCATGAAAACACTGTCGTTGTTTAAATGTACACAGTATATATGCTGCGTGGACGCTGCTACAGTATGTCGATGTGTAAAAGCACAACACTTGCTAGGATTATTGAATGCACGTTCAACTCTCACATTCCATCCGAAATTGCCCTCAAGTTAAAACGTCAATGTTAAAATATTTAAAAATTTAAAACATTTGAAGTAAAATGTT
>NW_019733838.1:2133171-2206938 GCF_002891405.2 Cryptotermes secundus | reverse complement strand
GGAGCGAGACGCAACATAGAGCACAATACACGATAGTGAAAGAGTGCTCCAACAGAAGATGATAGACGTGACTCGCGTAATGAAACACGACGTAAGAATGAAATATGCTGTACAGTTTTAATATTTTAACACTTAACATTTATCAGTATATATGATAAATATATATTTTAGTTATTTTAGTATGTATTGACAAGGCATGCAATGAACTAGTTTGTCGTGGATTGGATCAGCACCTGAAGATGGCACATCTGTGCCGAAACATGTAGTGAGAGTGAGAAGAGGGGACAGATGAATGTATGCACTAGAAGACGGATAAAATAAATCATGGTCTTTGATAGATGTTATGGTTACAAATAGACAGTTTAATAAGGACTATATAGAAACTGTAAACATGGATTTTTCTGACCATCTGGGCCAGATCTTATGGGTGGACATAGACACATGAAATACAGAGCTAAAAAAGGTACTGCAAAGAAAGTTCTCTAAAGGGAACATAGACAAGTTCACAGTCATGCTAAATAATGAATTATGGGAGGAAATTTACTTGGAAAAAATGTAAATGAACTATATCAGCTATTTATAAATAAGTTTTATATTGTTGCGTGTTGCCTATGAACACCAATAACTTCACGTGGGTCTCGGATTAGCGAATATTTATTGAACGCTCATTTCTACACACTCAAGTACAATTAGTATTGCTTTCACTGCTTCTGCGATTCCACTCAATCGATCCAACTAATTCGGCAAATGCTAGACTTAGGCGGCTACCTTCAAACTCTGTCTTCTGCGGCAGCTATATCTCAACTCTCTACGAAGGCTGGAACTTCACTGTCTTCGACGATGGCTAGAATTCAACTGTCTTTGATGGCGGCTATACTAAGACTGATTCGGTGAACGCATTACCCCCCTTATATATCCACAGCCATTGCTATGCAATGAACCTTCTGTCGTCTTGGAAATGTGATACCTTGTAGAATACCGGTAACGTGTTTGGTTTCACAATGGACCTTCCATGTCCGGGAAAACACGTTTGTTGCTCAAGGCATTCCCAGGCAACGGCCTGTGTGGGATTTCGTTGCCACTGAAATAACACATTACATTGCTCCCTTCTAAAGGTTGTTCATCCCCGAACAGCCTAATAGTTCTTCCTTTCTTTCAGGTGTTCCTTGGTGTTCTGCTGGCAACATCTGCATTTGGTCTTGCCGTTTTTTGCGCGTTCTTTTTGTGGTGTCCATTCTACCGCATCCGCCCCTCCCTTCAGCGGTGCTTGCTCTGAGCACTCCTATGATGCAGAATTTGTTGACTCCGTCATCTCACATTCATTCCTCGCTTTCATTCTCTCCTCATTCATTCTTGCTGGGGAGACCGGTGCTTCTATATTACCGGTTCCTCCCATACGGGCTGTTTCCTTTTTTTTTTTCATTTTGGAGGTGGTTGACACCTCCACATTTTCCAGTCCTTGATCATGTCTTTCTTGAGAAGTTCCTTATGTCGACGTAACAGCACTTGAAGTGTGGTCTGCACTTGCTGACACTGTCGTTCCTCCTGGTCTGCCTGCCACTTGCTGGTATGAGACTGTGCCTCAACATTGCCCACTGCTGGTTTCTCTTCTCTGCTATGGTCACCCCACAATGGTTGAGACTCATCATAAGGCTGCGTGCAGAGACAATATAGACAACTGGTGACAACCAATTCCTTTCTCTGGGATCAGAAAATTCCCTGAGTAATTTCCTTCTTGAAGGCATATCTCCTGTGTCGTGCCATGGCTGCACGACGGGACACCTTCTGGTCGGTTTGTGTTTTCTGTGCCAATTTTGCATGGCGGCTCGTCCCTCTGTGAGCGACAGCCAGTCTTTTTCGGCACCCATCCTGATCCTGAGTCCGTTCATTCACCTGGCGGCAGCGCTCTGCGGCCAGTTTTCGGTCCCTACACCGTTTCTTCTTCGGTTCTCCAACAAGCATTACTTCAGCATCTTCTATGGGGACTTCTTGATGCTCTGAAACTTCAGGTTTCCTGTCCAGTGAGGTCGGCTCTTCCTCTTCTAGATGTGCCTCTGTCATTTCTCGGCAGGCCATTGTCTTCATGTCCTTTGGGGCTTTGATTTCAGCCACCATCTCCTCGTGGCTGGCGTCCATCATTTCTCGCTTGGCGGACAACTCTTCTCGCCATGCTTTCCAATCGGCCATCATTTGTTCATGTCTGGCATTCGCCTTTGCTTGGTTGGACTTCCTATCGGCCATCATTTGTTCTTGGCCACCTAATAAACATTCCATCATCTGTTGTATGTCCATTTCTGTTCGCATGGCGTTAGTCCAATAATTTCTCCTAAATCCGATCTGATTAATCCCACTTCTGACACCAGTTGTTGTGTGTTGTCTATGCAGCATGACCAATAACTTCACGTGGGTCTCGGATTTAGCGAATTTTTATTGAATGCTCACTTCTACACACTGAAGTACAATTAGTATCTCTTTCACTGCTTCTGCTATTCCACTCAATCAATCCAACTAATTCAGCAAATGACAGACTTTGGCAGCTATCTTTCAACTCTGTCTTCCAACTTTGCCTTCTGTGGCGGCTATATCTCAACGCTCTACGAAGGCTGGAACTTCACTGTCCTCAACGATGGCTAGAATTCAACTGTCTTCGATGGTGGCTATACAAAGACTGACTCAGCGAATGCATTAACCCCCTTATAGATCCATGGCCGTTACTATGCAATGAACCTTCTGTGTCTTGGAAATGCGATACCTTGTAGAATACCAGTAACGTGTTTGGTTTCACAACAAACCTTCCATGTCCGAGGAAATGAGTGTGTTGCCCAAGGCATTTCAAGGCAACAGCCTCTCCGTGATTTTGTTGCCGCTGAAATAACACGTGACAATATTATTTTTGAAGATCGTTTCCATTGAAATTAACAATGAAGACAGTAATCTTCATACATACCATTGTCAGAACCTTGAATGTAATGTAGTTATAAGATTACTGAATAATTCTATGTGGAGCACTGTAAATAGCATTCAAGAGAAGAGCTTTCTTGCAGTAAAGCCAGTACCTTCAGTTCACTAATACGGTCCTTTTCAGCAACTGAAGCAATGAGCACTTTTTCTGAGACAGTAGTTGCATTGTCAAGAGGTTGCTGTGCTAGAACCTGAGTTTCTTCTGCAGTGAGTCTGATGACAGCTGCACGCCGACGTCCACGTGGTGACTGTAATGGATTGGTTGCTACCAGCTTCCCCTTCCTCTCCCTTGGTTCATGAAGCTTGATGTGTCTACGTAACAGCTGGTCTGTCCGGAACATTGCATTGCAGATACAGCATTTCAATGGCCTGCAAACAGAGAAATTACATATACAATAGTATAATCAAATACAGTGATTCTCAAATTGTTTTGTTATTGCACATCTAACTTTAATATCAAATTTGATAGCACACGTGGCAGCTCTGACCTTCTTAGAATATTGCATGTACATTATTCAGATCCAGAAGAACTTGCGAGACACAATGTCAGTGACTGATGCTTTTCCCATCTAATCTAATAACTTATCATTATAATTTCACTAAAATATAGATTTTAATATGAATGTGCTAACTTCTATTTTTTTCTCTTTCTTTTAAATAATATAAGACACAGAAAACTGTAAATAAGGAGAATGAAATTAGAAAATTCTCAATTAGGCTTCAATTAAACAAAAGAGAAGCAATTTGTGGATTTTGTGAATACCTAATTGAAAAGATGATTCCAGAAAAATTGAAGCATTTTGCCAAGTGAATGTGAATAAGGATTTTCACAAATTAATTTGACTGTTTGGTCTTCAGCCCAATCAGAGCTTCGCTGATTATAAAAACAACTTCTTCACTTTTTTTCTTAAAATTGTGGGTCCATACTTGTAATACATGCCTTATCTCTGTAGAATACAGAATGTCCAAAATAAAATAATTATATCTCAGAAAGAATTTACTATACACATTTATGGGTTACACCATTACAAAGGGAAACTATCTAAGTTTTTTCTGAGTATATAACTTTCTCAATAATTTCAATGTGGGCTCCCTTGGTGTGGCATGACAAATATCCAGACAATATTCAACCTCGTTCCACATTGCCTGAAGCATGTTTGGTGTTACTGTACCCACAATATCCCTTATGCGGGCTTTCAGATTTTGAAGGTCATTGATCTTAACCTGGTAGACAGTGTTTTTCACATAACCCCAGAAGAAAAAATTCTGTGGGGTTAAATCTGGCAACATAGGAGGCCAAGTGACTGGTCCACCTCTGCCAATCCATCTCCCAGTCATCTCTCTGTCCCGGTGATTCCTAACATGTGCCAAAAATGTAGCGGTGCCCCATCTTGTTGAAGGATAGTTTGAAGTGGTAATTGGGGCAGTACATACAGATCCAGCATGTACAAGTATGAACGTCTCGGTCACAGTATTTTCAGAAAAGAAGAACGTTCCAATCAACTTGTCGTGCAATAAGCTGGCCAACACGTTCACTTTGGGGCTGCCTCTCTCCAACTCTCATATGACATGTGGATTTTTACTGCCCCAAATCCTGCAGTTTTACCTGTTTACAACTCCACTGACATGGAACGTTGCCTTGTCCAAGAAACACACTTCCATATAGGAGGTTCATGTCCATACTGTGTTCTAAAACAATACTGGACAGCTGTATGAGATTGCAACTCTGCTAGCCACAACACACATCGAACCTGTTCCTGTGGTGTTGACGTCATTTCCAATAATATAAACCAGATATGTGTACGTCAATCAGTTTCGAGATATACTTTTTTTATTTTGGATACCTTTCATCCAGACACTCTGTATGTTTATTCATTGCTGCTTTGGAAACATCATTGTGTCACAGACACAAACAGTAAGAATGAAGTGACAATATTGTCTGATGAGAATTTAATAAAAATTTGGAATTTTCTATTAAAACTTTGTTATGAAACAAGTACTCTTTATGTATTTCTTTTAAATGCTTGTATTTGTACAGTAAATTTATGCAGGATAAACAGAGTGTTACTATATCTTATTTGTTGCTTTTATTCCAATAGTGTTAGCACAATACGAAACAAAAGTACTGTCACGTGTAGGATGGTACATGTGATGAAATGACGGGTTCTAGTTCGGATGATTGGATTTATTAGCACCTTGGTTACACACTCTCTTCATTACACTTAAATACAGTGCCATCCCTGATTTACACACTTCATAATTCACTGTTGGAACACTCTGCCCATCCACGTTACAATAACAATATTTCTTTTATTTTTTAATATGAATATAAGGGGTACCTCCAACTTTTCCTGCCAGCAAGGAATGAGTACCTGTATCTTCCCCTCCCCCCACCCCACAAAACACCAGTGTGCATGTGAGTGAAGATTGAAATGTTGTTTTTTTTTTTTGGTGCTACAACCACAATTTAGGCCTTGGCCTACCTCCATGAAACTCTCTGTTTCACTTTTGTTTACTAGATCTTAGACATTTGGTAGGACTCCTTGGGCAGGTGATCAGCTTGTCGCAAAGCCTCTACCTGTACAAAAAGTACAGAAAAACACGCACACGCACACACACACACACACACACACACACACACACAAACAGTAAAGATCCATGCTCCGGGTGGGATTCAAACCCATGATCCCGACTTCTGAGCGAACGAAGACAGTGCATGCCTTAGACCACTTGGGTACCGTGACCGGCATTAGTTGTGTTAGAACATATGAAGGATACTGTGCATCCGTTTCTTTGTTGTATGATTCATTTTATACTGTGCAAAGGTATTTCCCTTACCCTTCCATCAATACAGTGGGCCCTCTGTTAACAGTATTAATTGGTTCCATGAAGGGTTTTAGATAACTGAATTTTCAGGTGTTCTAATTTTCTAAAGGAAGGATATATACCGGGTCCATACCAGTTGTACCAGTAGATACTACAGGGTTCTGACAATGGTGTATAACACCTACTCTGTTGGGTCCCTTAGAAAGAGCTAGCCTCAATAGGTGTCTTCCTTCACATGAGGACAGAAACAGATCCGGTTTCCGAAATGTTGTGTTTTTTTCTTAGTTATTTAGAATCTGGACAATGGACCTGCTGAGTCCACCTAGGGGCGCTCTGACTGGCTGAAATTGGTGGCCATGTGTTGCTGTAAACATACTGTTAATATAAACAATAGGACCCATGGGAAGTGGACTGTTAATTAATAGCACTGTAAACCGAGGAACCACTACAGATATAATTTTTCTTGCAGATTACAGTACCTTTCATTGCTATGAACACTCATGTGACGTTTCAGAGAACCATTTGTTGTGAATCGGCAACCACATATATCACATCCAAAATCTCTATTGCCATCATGTGTTTTCATATGAGCCTAGAAGAAGAAGTTTATATAAACATGACGTAATCAACTATGCGCAAAAATATAATTAAAACCAAGATTGTCACATAAAACTCTAAAACAGGAATAACACCTGACAGAATGTTTTAAAATAAGGTGAGAAAAAGGAGAAAGAAATTTAGCATTAAAAAAATTATTTCTGTCACAACTCTACACAATCATAAATACAACTACACTTTGTGCTGTATATAGTGGCAACATTATGCATTTTATGAGGTCCGACAATTAAGCAATAACACTGACAACATTCTGAAGCATGAGCCATCCTATGGTTGATGGTAAGTGCTGCTATCTACAGATACATGTCAGAACTTTATATGGCAGAAAACTTGTCTTGGTAAGTCCATCACGTGCAGAGCTGTTCTACTTTAACTGAAGTAGTGTTTGGATAGTTCGCTATGAAAATGAATGATAAATATTTTGAACACGGGATCAACATGAAATTATTGTTCAAACTAAGAAAATCCAACCAAAACCTTTGAAATTATAGAGCAAGTTTATGGAGATGAGGTTATATTAAGAACATGTGTTTCTGAACGGTGTCTATGGCTTTCTGAAAGAAACGGTGAAGTTGAGCTCAGAAGCTGACCTGAACATCTGGCAACATGAAAAAATAGATCAAAACATCAGAAAGGTGGGAACACTGATGTGAAAGGATCATCTTACTGTCAGAATGACTGCAGAAAAAGTTAATATCAGTAGAGGCTGTATGGTTGATATTGACAGAATATGTAGAAAGAATGTGTGAAGATGGTGCCCAAGGACATCACTAACAAAATACTGCAGCAGACGAGGGAAGTATTTGCTGATCTTCTGCAAGAAATTGAGAAAATGACGAAGTGCTGAATACAGTCATCAATTGGGATGAAAGCTAGGTCTTTCAGCAAGACTCTGAGACAAAGAGGAAGAGGATGCAACAGAAATCTCCAGGCTCAATCAATCCCAGTAAAGTGCAGATTCCAATATAATAAGAAATGAAAATATTGATTTGTTTTTTACACTACAAAGGAACAGAGTACCAACAATTTGTCCCAGCTGGTCAAACTGTCCACCAGAGAATTTTATTTCCAAGTTTCAGAATGTCTGGGACAGCAGGTTTGTCATATGAAAGCAGACTGTTCCCAACAAGTGGATGATAATGTGCCCTCACCACAGTACTTTCTGTCAAGAAAACTGATCATGGTTCTGGAACATCCTGCTTACTTATCAAATCTTGCTCCATGTGAGTTTTTCACCTTCCCTACCATGATGAATCATCTCAAGGGATCACATTTTGAAACTGTGGAAGAGATTCAGAAGGTTATGATGGCCATTCTAAACAACCTACAGAAGACTGACTTCTGGAAATGCTTCCACAGTTGAAAACAATGTTGCAATTCACGTACAGCTGCAGAAGGGAACTACTCTGATGGAGAGCACTCACTTCAGAAAAGACTTTAATACTGGGCTGCTTGTGAGTAGTCTCATTATTTAACTCTCAGTTGTTATATACCACAGAACCCTTATCAATCAAAATGAAAACAGGCAGTACTTTCTAACATGGAATGCTGAAACACAAAATGGCAGATATGAAATTTCTACCGAGTTGTAAGAAATAGACATGAAGAGATAAAATTAGAAAACAGGACATTAGCAAGATCTGAAAGTAGAAACATTACAAGAAATGTTAATGAAATTAAAGATACATTTATATGAAAGAAGTAAAATCCTTTTAAAAATAAAAGAGGAAGGTATCAGAATAAACAACCATGAGGAATATCAACAGTTTGCTGGAAAGACCAAATGTAGGAGGAGAACACACAAAAGAGAGTGGAGGAATACACATATATAAGGGAAGAGATGGCACTCTGAAGAGAGAAGCAGCAAGTTACTCAGAAATACTGATACTTTCTTACAAGATTACATGGCACCACATCCTACAAGTCTTAATCTTAATACTTTCTGTTGCAAAATCTCAGGTTTCATAAGGTAAATAATTATGGGAAGATAAAGAAGACTGGAGTTCTGTCATAAAGTGATGCAACCTGATGAATAAATGAATGAATGACAATGATGATAGTGACATCTGTATTTGAAAACTCATACTGAAAGATAGAATTCAAATGGGAGATCTGTAACTAGAAGAGCAACAGATTACTTATTTGCTAACTTAAAATCTTCCTAACAATGTATAATGCAGCAATGGGGATAAGTTTCTGAGTGTTCTATATAGGTTCAATGAAACTTATGATTTTGCAATAATACATAGTACTATGGGAAGGGACAAAACAACAAAGAAAATAATATTTCTTCCATTCTTGGACAATGGCACTGTGTTATGGATGGCAGATCTGCTGATATTTCTAAGCACCTCTGATTATGCTGCATACTGGCACTGTTATTTGTATTTCTGGATCCATCATCTGAATCTTGAATGTGTGATGAATACTTTAAGCCAGGTCCAGACTTGTTGCATATCCCCGTTGTGTATCATCCGATGCAATGCGACAAAATTTTGCATCCAGACTTGTTGCGTATCTCCGTTGCGTATCAACGGATGCAACGTGACAAAGCTGAGAAGCAAAGCGCGATGCAACGCGTGCACATCCAGACTGGCACCACTGCAACGCGTGTCGTCCATTTGATGTGACGGGAAAAGACCGCCAAGTGAGCAAACAGCCCATCGCGTATCTCCGCATCAACATCTTACAATGGAAGGATGATACGGGGTACCGTCCATACTGAAATGATATGGGGATACGCAACAAATCTGGACCTGGCCTTACAGGGCCAACTTCTATTTATTTTCTGTTCTGAAGGGAGAGTGAACCTACAAATGCATGCACACGCCACCAGCACCACATGGTGTCACACACAAGAATAGAAACATGATCAGCTACAAACTGCTGTGGGAGTCTAAAGAATGTTATGAAAATAAACTTCATGACAACACAGAAACAACATAGAGAATAACTGTCAATACAAACAACATTATGAAACAAATCACAACTGAATGAACTATCAGATTTCCTGAGGACAGATGGCAGAGCTTGTGTGAGTGATATCATGTCCTTGCCAACAGATGGCATGCAAATAAAATCTTGAAAGGTAGACTGCTTTATATATTAAACCATAAATTGTTGCCCAAACATAAAAAGGAAATGAACAGCAGTTGCAGACAACTACAATCGCTACTATATTAAAGTGACAATACAATTCCTCTACTCTCAAAAATGGCGGCATAACAAATTTCAAACACTGACACACTTCTGAGGAGTATTGAAAGAACTGAATAGTCAATTAAAATGCTTATTTTCAAAATCTCTGTAAAACAGCACCATGACTGAAGAATCTACACAGTATTAATATTATTTATACGCCCTCATTTCCTCACCCTAAGAGCACCGAAGGTAGTACACTTCCTTTCACACAATGAACAGCTTAAGCTCTTTCCTACATGGCTTCTTGTATGTTCTTTAAGATGATATGACTTCTTAAATGCACGACTGCACTGTTTGCATCTGTAAAAGAGAAAAAGCTTGAAAATCTGTATCACAAACTAAAATTCATATGAAGAATTCTGTCTTCTGGGATATAATACTGTATAGTCCTTTGAAACTCAACCAATATTTTGGAGGAATATGTTGCTTCCATCTTTCAGGGTCAAAGAATAAGCAAGGTGAGAAACCAGCATGAAGCTTATTCTACATCCCTGAAGACCGAGGCAACACACCAAGTAATTCCATTTAAGTCATAACTATGTAGATATATAGTAACAAAGAAGTCCAAAATCAATAGGAAATCAATAATTAATATGTACATACACACATACATGCTATGTATACATACAATTACACTTTCTGTAATTTACCTATATTTTACCTTAAACTTATAATTATGTTTTATTTTTATTTACATTTTCTATCATTTTTGTATTTAATATCTTTATTTTACTAGTTGGCTATGCAATAGTTATCCAGCTGGGTAACAGAGCAAAAAGTAAACTTATGAACAATGGACTCATGTTGGATATATGGCATGATAATTCATTAATTCATGTTCAGGCATAGTACCACCTGAGGATGACCCAATAGTATGATAAAAACATGGGATTAAATAGAACACATTAAATACTACATAGCTTTGTTGATGGTTTTGAATAGAATTTCTAATTCTCTACAAAGCCTAGTATGCTAGTAGAACAGCTGATCCTAGAACCATGAATCAACAACAGGACTCGCAAAATATTATGACATGATGGAACAGTTTAACAAGAAAAGTAGTCTGTTGCTAGGCAACAGCACACTTACACATCAAACAAAACAAAAACAACCTCTGTGGTTTTAATCCGCAAGCGAACTATACTGTCCAAGCGACTGCTACTTGCCGGTGAAGTTAGTGCCAACTTTAAACATTTCCATTTACACATCACACTACAAAACAAGGACCCAAATTCCCTCAAAATTTACATCTGATTAGCATCCTGTCCACAACAGGCAAACTATTCCAAAAAGTCATTCTGAAAATAGTCCAAAAGCACACCGAAGAAAGAGCCCCACTTAACACAAACCAATTTGTAGTTTATGTACCGCCTTTGTGGTCTAGTGGTCAGAGTTTCTGGCTACAGATCCAGAGGTCCCGGGCTCGATTCCCAGCACTACCAGATTTTCTGAGAAACAGTGGGTCTGGAATGGCGTTCACTCAGCCTCCTGAGGATAACTGATAATTAATTCAAGCATGACACTGCAATGTATGAGGTTAACAGACCACGTGACCCTTAAATTCAACAATAATTTGTCTATGGCTGTGGTGTTCTTGGACGCTGAAAAAGTCTTTGATACCACATGGCACTCTGCCTTATCTAAGTTATCTAACTTGAAATTTTTGACCAGTTTGATCAAGCTCATTAGCTTCTTTTACTTTTCAAAATGCAAATTCAGCATTTTGGTGGAAGGCAAAATGCCACAGGAAATGCAAGCACGGGTGCCTCAAGATTCTGCCCTGTCCCCTACTTTGTACGTGTATATAAATGATGGCCCCCCCAACATCTGGTATTTACCTAGCCCTCTTTGACAATGACAACTGTCTTTATGTTTTGTGTCAGAAAACTCCAATGGAGACCTGGTGTGAGTGCTGGAATATTAAAATTAACGAAAATAAGACTCAGGAGATTTACTTTTCTCACAGTTGTCGACTGCCTGAGTCCCATCTTACACTGAATGGATGAAACATTCCATCTGTAAATAGTGTAAAATATCTTGATGTAATCTTCGATAAGAAGGTTACATGGAGATTGTACATGGAAATGATCAAAGCCAAGGCCTTCACAACATTTATTAGAATATATTCCCTATTCAAAAGTGAGTGATTAAGTGCCAACATTAAAGTGACCATCCACAAAGCACTCATTAGGAGTATCATGACTTATGCTTTCCCTGCCTGGGAGTTTGCAGCAGACAATCATTCACTCAAACTGCAGTGCCTGCAAAACAAAGTTCTCCACACCACTGGAAATTTTCCAAGACGCACACCAATGCATGATTTCCGCATTGCTTTCAAACTACCGTATATATATGCTTATACAAGAAAATTATGCAGGCAACAAGTAGAAGTGATAGAAAATCATGAAAATGCAAATGATCACAACATTGGATAAGGCAAACCACAACACAGGAAATATAACAGGCTTAAACTTGGGGGTGGTCAAGCATATGACCGTACAAGTGACTAGACTGCCATTGTAGCAGAAGCTACTAATAATAGGACATGATCTGCTGTATTGAGCATGGACTGACAAGAGGCCCTGTATAGGTTGTATATACATACATTTAATAATATGTATAATGTAAATTGTATGTACTGACAACAGACTTATTACCGCTGACTGTGACTCTGGCAAATGACAGACCTGTCCTCTTGACAGAGAGAGCGCCCCACATCAACAAGCCTGCTCTTGCCTGACAGCAATAAAGATCTGGTCTTAAGCACCAGATGGGTGCTTTATTCCAAGACAGACTGGCTGACTGACCGTTCGTTGTAACATAACTTTTAAGTGAATGAGTTAGCATCATGAATTAGCTGCAAGCCAGCTGCCATCAAGTGAGGACATGAGCATGGAAGCAAATGAATACCCAATGTTGGGAGCTATTACCTAGCAACTCCTGGTGAAGACACAGAAGCCTTTAATGTTTGGAGTAGTGATTTACAGTGTGTGTAGATTAGTGAAGTTACCTGTAGTTAAAAATTATAAGTGTTCAATAAGCCTCTTCACTGACACATGACAAAATGAAGTGACCATAATCTCTGGAATCTTATGGAGTGTTAAGGATCTTTACACAGTAATCTAAATCTTAAGATGCTGGATTGCTACATACTTGAAAGGCCGTTCACCAGGTGGAGCATCTGAACTGAAAGGTCGTCCTGGAACATAGTTTTTATCTTTCTCTGCGTCATCAGCCGCTACTGCAGCAGCAGCAGCAACTGGGCCATCCATCGGAGACATTACTGAGGGTTCAGGCTTAGAAGTAGTGTCAGCTGTTCCAGAAGACTGAGGTTCAGGCACTGGGTGCCCAGATGGAGGGAGAATGCTGGCCATGTTCGTAGTCATGGATGAACCTGATCCCAGACCTTCAAGTTCAAGAGGATCACTCTGTAACAAAAGGATGAACTTAATAAAGGCACATTTGTAACAGGTCCTGGGAGTAATATGCTAGTCATTCCTACAGAAGAACATGGGAATTCCTCAGTCAGCAGGAAGATTTATTATTTATTTATTATTACTGCTAGTGGAGTGGGACTAAGTCCCTTGTACTGTGGCCACTTCTGGCCTATTGTACCAGCCCCACATGATAGGTGAAGGTGATTGTGGAGCTACTGGTGGAATGAAGATTACACTGTCATAAAATGAAAATGAAATATGATTATTATTCAAATAAAATCACAATCATTTTACAGTTTCTATATTTGTATTGTCATGATTTATGTGCATGACTATAGATGGGGTCTGGATTGGTGAATGGCTTTATTGACCATCTATACACACAGCCTGGAACTACAAGTAATTTGTTGTTTACAACAAAGATAAATTCAAATTAAATTCTGATGTCTATAACATGAATACTAGACAAAAATATAACTTCCACCTACCCTCATCAACTTTATCAGTATATCAAAAAGGAGTCTACTTTACTGGCATAAAAGTGTTCAACAATCTGCCACAAAGTATTAAAAACTTGGGCAATGATACTAAAAAGTTTAAATCAGAGTTAAAGAATTATCTACATGCTCATTCCTTCTACTCTTTAGATGAATACTTCAATGTAAATAGAGAATGATGTAATATTAAGTTAGATTAATTTTTAAGCTAAAATTGCCTGTACTTATGTATGTAACCTTTTGACTTGTTCTGTATCCAAAGGTACTAACCTACTCAGGATTTATAGAATGTAAATAAATTCAATTCAATTCAATAGCACCACTGCTAATCTCCACAATTCACAAATCACAGCAGCAACCACTAAGCCTTTTCCAGCCTGCTGTGTCTTCACCAGTTGTTTCTTAGTAACGGCCTCTAACAGTGGAGATTCTTCAGCTTAACACACTCAGGTTTTATCATCACAGCCTCCTGTGCAGAACTCAACTGAACTGACTAACTCCCAGGCTGGTGGCCATTTCACACCAACCTCCTAGATTTCTCTTCACAGGCTGAGTTTTAGCTGACAACTCTGTCAACTGATAACTAATTGAACTGCACTGCCCCAGTTTTCTTCAAGACAACTCCTTGGCATGGACCACATAGAAAACACCGTCTCCAACAGTAACTCTCTTGTTCTAGAGGTGTGTTTACCATGCTGTTGCATAGCAATGGCTTTTGTCTCATGTGTTTTCGAGGTCTTTGCCTAGCAATAAGTCTATATGTCACAGTATGAAACATGTTCCCTTAGTTTAGGGAAGCTTTGAAACAAGACGCTCAGAAAAATATGGGTATATGGACATAAGAAAGAAAGAAGGAATCTGAAGAAATAAAAACTTCCATATTTATACAGGTCACATAGTGCTACTAGAAGATTAAAATTAAAATTTTAATGGGATGGATATGTAACCATGATGGGAAAAATAAAGAAACTGATTAGTGAAAGCAACAAATGTAAAGTGGTTTGGACTAGCACAGGGAATGTATGAATTCCATTATCATAGAGTCAGTCAAGTAGACAGATATAGAAAGGCTTAATCCTTGTTTGCATCCTTATTACAGTATGTTCGCTGGGTAAAATGCCAGCTAAGGGGGCCTGTTTCCTCCGACAAGACAGCAACATGCGAGCACACAGTCTAATGGAGGAATCATTCACATTCAAAAAATGTTTTCAGCAGAACAGTTTTCATTACTTACAATAGGCACTGAAAATGATTCAAGCATATTTGACTCTGACACAAATTCTGTGACGGTCACTGAAGTTTACCTTTCTTAATTTCTAGAATAATATCTTGTATTTAGAACTGCAAAACCAATGAGGTGTATGGATTATTTCTGTCTCATGTTTGTATAGAATTGAAAATTATACATAATCAGATCCAGTGAACGTGCAGCCATAGCTCTCCCATGATAATCAATCCAAAACAGATCACAGACCTGGGTACACTGTCCTGCTGAAACTAAATATGGCTAACTTTTAATTGCAGACAAGAAATTTATGTCATTCAATACTGTATCTTACCATGTGTGGACATAAACATAAAGAATGCAATGACTGGTTGGTTGCAAAACACACACCACAGAAGATGCCCACTGGCTGGTGTCTTGCTCTATGAAGAGGTGGTATTAAGGATACAAATGAAGAATGGAACCTCCCTGTATATGTATGAGGAGCATTCCGTATATAATGCCTCATATTTTTTTAATGAAGACTACAACAGATAGAGCAAGAATAATAACACAGTTAAATAGAGCACGATTTCAGCTACTTACAGTTATTTTTCCACATAATCACCACCATTCGTTATGCACTTCTGCCAGCACTAAACAAGCTGTATGCCATGATCGTAAAAGTCTGTGCCAGCAGAGGCAAGCCACTTTCTTATAGGTGCAATGACAGCATCGTTGTCTGGAAAATGTTGCCCACGTAGTCCATCTTTCATATACCCACAGAGATGGAAGTCAGAGTGTTCTGTATATAATGCCTCCTATTTGTTTAATGAAAACCACAACAGATACAGGAAGCATAATAACACAGTTAAACAGAGCAAGATTTCAGCTACTTACAGTTTTTCTTACAGCTGCAATAACAGCATCATTGTCTGGAAAATGTTTCCCACGTAGTCCATCTTTCATAGGCCCAAAGAGATGGAAGTCTGAAGGTGCTAAATCAGAGCTATAAGGTGGATGTGGTAGGACAGTCCAGCCAAACTTTGCAATGTGAGCGGTGGTCGCCAAACTGGTATGGGATCTAGCGTTATCGTGTTGCAAGCAAAAGGCTGTCTGCTTCTCTGGCCTGACTCGGGAAATGCGGGCTTTCAGCTTAGTCAGCGTCATCTTGTAGCGTTCAGAATTGACAGTCTCACCAGGCTCCAGGAAATCCAACAAAATCACACCCCGCCTATCCCAAAAGACCGTGCACATCACTTTCCCTGCCGATGGCTGGGTCTTGAACTTCTTGTTTCTTGGGGAATCTGGATGTCACCACTACATGGATTGTCTTTTGGATTCCAGCTCATAGTGGTAACACAATGTCTCATCTCCGGTGACGATGCTGTCCAGAAACTTGTCACCTTCAGCCTCAAACTGGTGCAACAGGTCCTGACAGGCTTCCATTCAATGAGTTTTTTGGTCCTGTGTAAGCATCCACTGGACCCATCTGGAACAGACTTTGTGATAATCCAGCTTCCCCAACATCGTTTCCAATACATTACAGCCAATATTAAGCCGTGCACACAGTTCCCTGGTTGTTATCCGCCGATCTGCAAGGTTCAGCTGATCGAGGCACTATTCATTGCGAGGAGTGGCAGCTGAGCAGGGATGCCCAGCACGTGGTTTGTTGTGCACTTCACTTTCGCCACTGTTGAAACGCAGTACCCACCGCCTCACTATGCTGACATCCACTGTATCATCTCCGTACACCTTTAGCAAGTGTTGATGGATGTCAATGGGTGCAATTTGTTCGGCAGTGAGAAACTGAATAACACATCTCTGTTTTGTACGCACTTCTATGTCAGACACCATTTTGGTAGACTGTTCTGCTGTTGCTATCTGTTGCATGACAGCAAAACTAACAATACATTGGCAGAAAGGTTCAACCTTTACTAGACCACCACCAACAGCCACCTCAGACGTTACAGATTAACACAAAAAATAGGAGGCATTATACGAGGGTTGGAACTTTAATAGTGGCAACTATTTATTTACAACTGATACAAAATAGAGACATGTTTTCAAGTTTTATTGTCCTTCAGTGTAGTCACCAGCATTGTGTACAACCCGTTGCCAGCGATGTGGAAGTCATAGGATACCTTTAGCAGTGCCTGTTTTGTTGACAGTTTGAATGGAGCAGTCTACTGCCTGAAGAATCTCTGGAACAGTTCTGAAGCGAATGTCACGAAGTCGTCCCTTCATCCTAGGAATCAAGTTGAAGTCACAAGGGCTTAAGTCCAGGGAGTATGGTGGATGGTACAGTACTTCCCAGCCCCACTGATCAAACAAATCAGCCACAGCTTGCCATTTCTGCACTTCCATCAAATAATGCGGAACCCATTGTGATGCAATTTTTCTCATGCCTAGGTGTGCCTTCAGAATGTGAAGCACAGTCGTATGAGCTAATCCTGTCTCTCGGGCCAGCTCATGAATCGTATGGCATCGATCACTCTCCAGTAACACGAAAAGGGCATACACGTCTTCTTCACTGACACTAGGACCACCTGGCCGTCGCATGTCTGCCACATTTTGGCATCCCTTATTGAAGGCTTTCACCCACCTTGCTACTGTTCTGTAAGGCAATGCAGATTCCCCGCAAGCCTCTTGAAGACCTTGATGACACTGTCATGCTCTACGGCCTCTGGCACATTCAATCTTTATCCAACTCTGTTGTTCCTGTTTCAAAAACATCGTGACAACACTACATTAGACTGCCAGCTAACACAAGGCTCTGTTCTTCTTGTCACTGTGCATGTGTATGATGTGGGAAGGGAGAGTCCATTTGCTCTGAGGCAAGGTAGGTATGTAACTAACGTGTGGTATAAGCGACATTATTTGGTTCTGTTGCATGGCATCTCTACAGTAGTGTTGCCACTATTAAAGTTCCAACCCTTGTACATGGAGCGCCCTTCATAGAAGCACAACCTGAGTGTTTCCTAATGGAATGATACAAAATTAGACTGATCATACAGTGACATTCCAATCTAAGGTTGCCTAGGGGAACACAACATTTTAATTTGGATCATGAAATAGAGCCTCAAATGAGAGAAAACCTTAAGGAACACCATTGGGGGGGGGGTTCAATTTATATAAGACTCTCAAGGATGAAACATGACAGTTTTCTTACCTGAAGAGTAATAGCTGAGAAGACACAAGATTCAAAACCTGCTGAATCAAAGGTGGTGCCAAATACACTGCTGTTACCAGAAGGTTCTGCTGGATTCTTGTTTCTGTTATCATCTTTATGTCCTTCTGACAAAGTGCCTAGGGCTGAAGGATCAGGCTGAGCTGATGGAGAAGTAGCAGCTCCAAGAGTACGTGCCAAATCTTCAGTTGTGGTGGACTCGACTTCACTGTCACTACCGCCAACTTCGACCCTTGTGGCCAGGTCACTGGATGCTCCCCCAACATTTACGACATCCGATGTTACAGTTGCAGAAGTACCAAAAATCTGCTCATTCAGTGTACGCTCAATTTCCCGGATGCTCTCCTGACAAACAAATTTTATTATTTTAAATTAGGAATATGTTCAAAACACATACAATATTCCCTATATTGCACAGTGATTTCTTAGTATGACATACTCCTTGTTGTCTGGCTTATCATGGGGGACGTGATCTGCCAGTGGCATGGGAAAAGCTCCTAAAGAAACACAATGCAAAGTCAAAACAACACATTTTTACTTTTTCCTTTTGTGTGAAAGTCTCCATAGGCAACACAGTACATTGGCGGGAGAAGGATTTTGGATACATGATCACAAAGTGAATTAGCCCCTACTGTAATGGCACCTGTATGAGGGAGGATGATGGGTAGGGCTATTAGTGGTAACTGTGAGAACTACTGTCTGGTGGGTGAACATATCAAGACTGCAAAACTTTGTTTTTAAATAACTTTATAAGAATGGCAAATTTTCATTGACTTTTGTGCCAGTTGTATGAGAATTCCAGATGCCTGGATACTGGATAACCAGGAGTTTACTATAAAAAGAAAGATGCCTGTACTCAGACATGTTTTACTTTTTAATTTCTGAGAATGCAAAATCTTTAAAGGAAAAGATTTTACTTATTCCTATTCTGTTTAATAAAATCACGTGAACAGCATTAGCAACCTACACACACATACTTATTGCTCAAATACTGGTGTTTAAATACAGTGATTATATTTCACATGGTAGGTGGCTATTAGCAAAGAAACTGTAAATAATGGCCAGATCTGAAATAGTAATTAGGAACACTCACAAAACTGTAAGTATCTTAGAGAAACATGTTATAAAGATGTAAACTGGCTCATGATAGTTTAATGATAGACTTAATGAACACAATGATGGAACTCTGGGTTCTGAAAATTTATAACACTTTCTGTTATATAGACCGTTGCTACCTGAGTCAAAGTATGTTGTCCAGCAAGGCTTGGCAATGTAATGGTCCCTGTGGCATCAGCATGCAAAGTATGTGTTATCACCCCAGGAGCTGTTACAGGATCAGCACCGTCCCCCAGAGGACCTGTGAATAAGAAAAAGCTCGTAAAATATGCAATAAACGACCTCATTAAGGGTCTGGAAGGATTGGTGAGATTCAATGTGTCAAACTTTTCTATTCTAAAATGAAAACAACAGTAAAAAATAATTGCTCCTAATCCACTATCAGTGCAAATAAATCCCTTTAACAGAATGAAGTCTACATGCTTGCTTACAATATATCAATGCCGAAAATAAAAATATTAACATTTGGGTAAAGAACAGGCTATTTGTTAATTCTTTCAGCTATTGTATAACTCTGTATGAACTCCAATGCCATATATAGGCATATGAGGTAAGGTAGGATGGTTAAGTGGTCACTGTGGATTTCACGGTTCTATAGCAGCATGGTGCTGGAGTATTTGAGGAAAATGACAACTCTCAGCACTCGTGGCCCCAAACAGACTCTAACTACATACTGTCCAAATCAAGATTATGATCAGTACAACTGACAGTCCCTTGTTTACTTCTTCATTCCATGATGTACTTGTAACTACTGAATGTTGGCATAAATGTTAAATTTCCACTTATTCTAACATATATTGTAGATTAATACAAATGAAGGATACACATCTAAAAATTAACAAATAGTCCTATTAAGCGTACTACATTGTGGGATGCAGAAATCTGGAAGAAGTCCTCTGATATTACAGGGGAATGCACTGCCCCCTTCTTCATGTCAAAGTATAATCATCTTCACACGTGGAAGATGGGGGCAACAGTTCCTTCCAAAACATTGGTACCAATCAATCACAATATATGGCATCAAATTCCAGAAGAACACAATCTTAATGGCTTTATAATTTAAATGTTTCAGGTCATCAAGCTCAGCTGGAAGACAGACTTGATCTTTAACACAATCCGATTGAAGACCGTCTACAGGATTTCAAATCCAAAGATTTGGGGCAAAATTATATATGACTTTTGCAGTAAATATATCCTTTGAGAACTACTTTAATTCTGTTGTAAGCACCTCATATAGTTTATTCCTAAAGTAGATCTCGTACAAACACAGAAAACAATGTTTTTACCCACTTTCCTTAATTTCTAAGGAAAGATAGACCTATGGAATTTTCAGTCTATACAGTTCTGGATCAACAGACAAATATTCGTGCAACCTGGTATCAACATCATGCCACTAAAGGCCATATTTGTACCCTTTAACTTCCTAACATCAATAATTCGAACATGGTGACCATGCAGATGATAGACACAGAAGTCTCAGTAGTGCCACTGTGCACACAGTGGTTATGAAAACATTTGATATGGGAGCAACACTAGTGCCACTACTAGAGTGGTGGCTATGGAAACATCTGAAATGGGAGTGACACTAGTACCACTACTAGAGTGGTGGCTATGGAAACATCTGAAATGGGAGTGACACTAGTACCACTACTAGAGTGGTGGCTATGGAAACATCTGAAATGGGAGTGACACTAGTACCACTACTAGAGTGGTGGCTATGGAAACATCTGTCATGGGAGCAATACTAGTGTCATTACTAGTGTGCCAAAAATGCAGACATCTGACGTGGAAGCAACATCAGTGCCACTGCCAATGTGACAGCCATGCAAACATCTGACGTCGAAGCAACATTAGTGCCACTACCAATGTGGTAGTCATGGAAACACTGTGCATGGGGGTAATGCTAGTGCCACTACCAGAGTGGGAGCCATGTAAACATCTGATACGGCAGCAACATGCATGCCACTACTAGCGTGGTAACCATGCAGAGATGTGACATGGGAGTGATACTCATGTCAGTACTGGTGCGGCAGCCATGCATGCATCTGAAATGGAAGCAACACTAGTACCACCGCTTGCAAACATCTGACATGGGGCATGCCTATAGTACAACTAGGAGTACATCAATATGGAATCATATTTTGTATTGAAATTAAACCTTCAAAATACATGAAATTTCAGGTAAGACAATGTGTTTGCAGACTTTGAAATAATATCATGACAAGTACAGAAAATCTATGTTAGCATTTGTTTTGATGGTGCCGACGAACCACTGGTGACAATCACGTGAAACTCTCTATGAGGGAGATCATAAACTTATGTGTAAATCTCATGACACATTTTATACATATAAAAAAGTACAAACATGGTGAAGGTGTAATACTCTGGTGTTATAGTGTTCTAATTTAGCGCACTCAGGATCTGTACTAGTGAAAAGTATACACAGAGATGGATCAATAAATTCTACAGATATTAATATACAGTTCTTGTCATTCTTGCCTCTAGGCATTATAATTTCTTTACCAAATTTATCTGAATTACTGTTTCAATTGTTAGCAATACAATTTCTGTATGACAATTATTTTGTTCAAAAACAATTTTGAAGGTACAACACTGTGACATGATAGATGAGGAAATCGTCTGCTGCTAGGTAATGGCTTGGCAAACATATGTCCATGGCAATGGATACACGTGCAACAATAGAAGGGATTGTTGCGAAAGATGTTTTCTGTACTGTCTGTCCTGAGTCTATATAGCGAGGGCCACTGGGAAAAGTTAAGAGAGGGATAGCCAGTGAATAGACAGTGAAGGCTAGGGGGGCAAAGAGCTGTAGTTGATAGTTGAGTTTCAAGCTAGCCATGATGTGAACTTGAAAGCAGACAAGGTGCACTGTCAGCAGCCGTAACCTAGCAGTGCCTAGTGAAAACTATAAGAGACTGGGATATTGCGATCTGTTAAGTGTGTAGGTTATTGGCAGTGTTATAATTATTTGCAGTTTTGAGTTATAAGCGATTAATATATCCAATTATCAACCAAAGCCAAATTTTTAGTCACTATCACATGACAATTGGTGTCAGAAGTGGGATATACTGGATTAAGCGGATTACTGGACTGAAGACTGCAGTGGATAGTTATATTGCATATTATGAAGATGAAACAAATTATAGAATGTCTTCTGGCTGAAATGAAGGCTAACCAAGAAGAAAAGAAAGCCAGTTAGGGAAAAAATGGAGGCCCAGAGGAATGCCAATCGAGAAGAGAGGAAAGCCGGGATAAAGGCTAACCAAGAAAGTATGTGGACCATCTGGTTAGGGACAGAAGCCAAGATAGAGACCTGCATGGAAAAGATGTGGGCCAATCAGGAAATATTCTAGGTCAAGACAGAGGCCAATCCACAAAAGACAGACACCGTAGTGAAGCCTTATAAATGGGCTCCATGCATATAAACTATGCATGTGCTTACTGCCCTGTGGGGCCGGGCTAGCAATGTTCTACACAGAGCTCCTAAAGGACTGATGTATAAGGAGACTATTGGGGTAACTGAGGACTGGTTTGAGGACCGGAATCTGACGACAGAAACCATGATCAACTGAAAATGCAAAAGTTTGCCACCACCACTGAACAGCTGGCCCACCGTGCTTTCCTGCACCGCATGAGGACCATGTTCTTAAGGGAGCATGCAGGGCATTTGGCAATGGCATAAGAGACCAAGGCAAGAAGGCACTCAACAAGACCCTCAGGCAGACCTTAGGGCTGGAAGTCATAAAGTTGACAGTCAGATCTTCCACCTGGCTCCAGAAAATGAGTGACAGGGCACAGGGAGCTGGCCCCTCCCAAACGAAAGAAGAAACGACCAACCGTTTACATGCTGGCACTGTAGGAGCACCAGCCACTTTCAAAAGTTCTGTCCCCACAAACTGGAAAAAAGAAATGCTAACACCAGCACGATGTTGAAGTGCCTTTCATGAGACTGATCACAGATGTCACAGGTACATCCTCCTTTGGGTAAGAAGGAATGGCAATATGCCTACAGACCATTTGGGATGAACAGCCTTAAGGAGGAAGCAATGTGACATGATGGCAGAAAATGGTCCACTGCTAGGTAACGGTTCAATAAACACGGGTCAATGATAATGTATATGTACAACAATAGAAGGGATTGTTGGGAATGATGTTTCCTACATTGTCAACCATGAGGCCACAGAGTGAGGGCTGTTGGGAGAAGTTAGAGAGTAATAATAGCAAGTGAGTAGTCAGTGATATCTAGGAGGCCAGGAATAGCAGTTGAGGTGCAAGCCAACAAGAACGCGAAACCTGGAAGCAGAGGAGTTGTAATGTTAGCAGCTGTAACCTAGCCATGCCTGGTGAAGACTAACCAAGCAACGACTAGTGAACACTCTAACAGACTTACACGTAACATGTGCTATAGTGATTTGTTAATTGTGTAGATTAATGGCAGTGTTGTAATTACTTGTAGTTACGATATGTTAGCATTCAATAATTCCAATTAATAACCCAAACACCATGTCTAGGAATTAACACATGACAATATGAAGGTGAATATGTGGTATGACAGTAAAGTTCGCGAACTCATTGCAGTAAGAGTGCTACATACCTCACTGCTGAATAGCACTGTGGTTCGTGTCAAAGTACTCCCCTCGGGAAGCTATGCACCCATGCACCCTTTGAATAATTTTGGAACTGGTTTTGTGGAATGGCCTTCAGTGCTGCTGCTGTATTACTCCTGATGTCATCAACGTAATCAAAATGCCTACCTTTCAATATTTCCTTTACCTTGGGAACAGAAAGAGTCACAGTGGGCTAGATCCAGTGAAAAGGGAGGGTGTTCTAGCACAGTTATTTGTTTACTACCTACAAACTCCCTCGCAGACAGTGTCATGTGAGCAGGTCCTTTGGGACCATTTTTGCACACATCTTCCTCATGTCAAGATTTTCCTGTTTCTCTGTCGATGTTTGCCTGCTCTGCTATGCTCCTGACAGTCAGCCAATAATTTTCACGCATAATTTAATGAACTTTTGCAATATTTTCTTCAGTTCTGTTAGTTCTGGCTGTCCTGAATCTCTCTTCATCAGTGACACTTTCTCTTCCCTCATAAAAACATGTCATCCACTTGTAAACTGCTATTTTCTTCATAGCATTATCCCCAAAAACTTGCACTAACGTCTCTCTGATTTCGCTTCCACTCTTGCCAAGTTTAACAAGAAGCTCCGACATCCTCACAACAGCACACCAAAACACACTCAGACAATAACAGATGCCACTTAGAAAGAGACAGCCACAGAGCAACAACACAGCTGTGAAACACTGATATGCCAACATCATTAAACCATACTGAAGTTTCTGTAAGCTGCTGCCATGTTAAGCACATGGTGGCGAGTTTACGAACTTTACTGTCAGACCACATATATCTTTTATTTATCTAAATTATCAGACAAAATACTCTTGAGTACAAAATACTTTCAGCATAATGGAAACAACATGCTCACCAGAAGCAAGTGTATGAACAAGCGTATTCTGAGCAAATGTTGATTCCTCTTGCTCCTGTTGTTCAGTGGTTGAGGCCACCTGAAATGGCTGATCTGAAAATGCTTGAGTGAAGTCTGGACCTAGACCTTCAGGCGGGAAGTTTGTACTTTCTGTCACCACGGCAGGACCTTGCCCATTTACTGGTATCGTGCTGAGAATATTAGTTCCTTCTTCTTTGGCTGTTTGCTGTGCAACCTAACAGAATCATGATAACTGGGAATGCTTAAAACACCTTGAAAAGGACTACGTACAGAGATAAAAGGAGGAGACATAACAATTTAATCTTTTGAGCCATAAAACACAACAGAATACAATAAAATTAAATGTCCTGTTTTATGTCTAGGGCATTTATTCGTATATTAACTGGTCAAATAGCATCAGGACATGGAAAATTTAAATGATATAAAAAGGGACTAAACACTGCACTGTAAAAACGCTCATGGAAGACTCCGTATCATGCAGTCATCATGGAGTCAGTTTGAGAGAAAACTGCTTTACTCACCTGTAGAGCCAGTTCATGCTTATGAGTCTTGATGTGTTTGCGGCAGTTGACGGATGTTTTGAATGTTTTATGACAGTATGGACACATGAAGGGCCTGACATCACTGTGTGTCCCCATATGACGTTTTAAGCTTCCATTTGTAGAGAACATGTTACTACATTCTGGACACTTGTATGATTTTACTCCTTCATGTGTACGTTGGTGAGCTTTGAGCACCCCATTTGATATGAAATGCCTGTTTGAAAAATATTACTTTAATTTGGAGATAACAATTATTTCTATACTGAAACCGAAGACAAAAGCCTTTTCAAGCACAGTGAACTCTTGAATAACTGCATTAACAGGTAAGAGGGGAAGCATAAATAACTGAAAAAATACAAAATATCCAAAATTCAACTGAAAACAGCCTAAATGTACAAGAGGAAGGCTATAAAAGATCAAGTATGAGAAAGGTAGAGATAGGTTACCAAAAGTGATTTATTTAAAGTATTAAGGGTAGATGAATAGTACAGACTAAGAAACACGGTGAAAAAATATGTAATAACAGAGATAATTAGATATAGAGGCTTATCATCCATTGACTTCCCTGATATTAGACAAAATGTATATTCTGAGGGAGAAAAAATGAAGGACAACATGTATATATGGGTGCTTCCCCCCAGTGCACTCACCCCTTGGCAGAAAGAGTGCCATAAGATACAGAAATATGCACACAGAGCATATCCTTCCGAAGTGCTCTCTGGATACCGATCTTTATTTCATGGCGCTGTGAATTTGTAATTTCTTGGCTACTGAGCTGGGTTTATCAGAGACACTTACAGTAGCAGGGATGTGTCATGAAATGAAAACTATGTACAACTCTTTACAGTTTCGATGCATATTCCAAATATATCCAGTGTCTTATATACCAATATTATGGTTACGTAATTGCTTAGAAGCTTATCAGGCAATGCTAGTGTACACTTAAGGTACAATGTAAAAGAGTTTATCAACAGGCAGAAGAGCAGCACATGAAGTGAAAAGAACAAGCAATTTTCTTCAGAACTTTAGTATTAGGAGGAAAATTTCTGTTCCAAATGTCTATATCCTATATTCTAGGAAAAGTGTTTCAGAAAAATGTGTACAGATGAAGTAGTAGTTCTATTCTGAATGTGAGGGATCAAAATCTGTAACAGTGACATGAGTAAATTTGAAATTATGCTTATGACAGAAAGCATGGCTTATCCAACAATATAAATCAACTTTCAGTATATGGGTTGAGGTTACCAGTAAGTGATCCTGGGGATGTTCATACAGAGCCCACTGAACATTTTCATCTCAATTTCAATAATAAATTTCTACAGCCAATAAGAAACAAAATAAACTTATGGGCTGCTGCAAAGAAATAAAAACAAAATTTGAAGAAGTGGCTGAATATGTCAGAGAGAAAGCCTGCTCTTATGAACACAAAGGAGCCTGCACCCATTTCCAGATATTGCAAATTATTTTTCTGAAGCATGATATAACAAAATATAATTTCTTTACATGTGTTTTACACTGGATAAGTTTATGTTAACATAACTTTAGAAACTGACAGAAGCAGACTGCTTTTACCGGTTCTCACAGTCTCTTCGCTTGCAGATTTCTTATATTTTTTCTTCTACCCTGAAGATGGAGGCGATACGTTCCTCCGAAACGTCGGTTAACACCACATATACATGGTGCCAAATCCCAGAAGACTGCTTTCTTTATAGTCGCCGCCGTGAAAGCCTCAAATCTTATATGACCTTTCCTGTAATATCCCTTCATGGGGAATTACAGCTTTTGACTCATAGCTCTGATAGTTCTTTGGGCAAACTTGTCATAGATCATGACCTCTGACCTTGAAACATATTTCCATCTCACTTTTTCTCTCACTTGCTATGCTATAAGCACAATGTGGCATGAATATTAGCATTTACTGCAATCTTAGATATATCATCCAATTAAATGCTTTAAATGTTTAAAACCAATCAATATATTTTTCAAATTCAAAGTGAAGACAACCCTTCATTATTCAATTCTGGAAACCGGAAAAAACCTAGTCTTTCAATTGGGTAAACATGATAATAAATCAAGGTAGAAATGTTATATAGGGATTGAATTTTCATTCACTAAATATATGAAAAGCACTACAGTGAGAAACAATGACTTGGGGAAAATTATATATTATTTATATCGGGCTATCGTTGGAATCACAAAATTTGAGTACAAAATGCGGGAATCTCTTAGACCAAGAAACCTCAAATCAGGATCCTAGTCTATATGGTATCTATATACGAGTCCCTATTTATATAATCTTTGAATTAAATGGTTAACTTCCATATAACTTAGCAGTATCATGTTATTTAAACCAATATAATATAATATAATATTGCAAGTATTACCTATCACATAGCGTGCACTTATATGGGCGTTCACCAGTGTGCATGCGAATATGCTGTTTGAGATGACTTAATTTACGAAATGCTGCATTGCATACATTACACATGTATGGACGATCCAAACTCACAGTGTTACCAGGAAGGAAAACAGTACTGTTGCGTGCCACAGCTTGTACAAATCCTGTAAGAGTGAACATCAGCATAGCATTTGGTTTATGCAGGTTACAAATATGAAGAGGTAAGATATTTGCAAGATATAAAATACTTCTTTTGTCGTTATTAAATGATGCTGTATTAACTGCAGTGTTTATGAATTACTTAACGAGATATGGGAATGGGACTATGAATAATGGACATGAGTTTCTCACGGATGAACACAGGATTCCTCCGAGTGTTCCACAAAAAAAAAATGTTGAACAAATGACTGCTGGGGTGACAAAGAATGGTGGAAAGACCAGCTCAGAGAAAATGCACGAAAGAGAATAGTCAGGAGCGGAAAAGCTGCAAAATGAGCATTCATGGGAGGACAGGGAAAAATGGAAAAGGCACCCTCCCCAGATGATTCACCAGATAGTGTCCGTGTAACAGCACAAATTTTCCAACAGTAGGGTCCATGTGTTGGGACTGTAAATACTTACCATTATTTGTGATAATGATTGGTTCCTGCAAAGCAACTTCTGGTAAGACAGGAAGAGTAGGTTTCTGTCTCACCAGTTTTCGCCTTGCAACCCTTTCTTCGGATGTTCCACTACCTTCTTTGGTATGAGACAACATGTGAGTCTTTTGATGACCCGTAGTTCGGAATGTCTTGTCACAGAGCTGACATGCAAAGGGTTTGGTACCTGTATGCATCCTGGTGCAAAACACACAAAGAAACACTGCTGATCAATTCAGACAAGTACACATTGGAGGAATGTACAGTATGTGAGGATAGTCTTGAAACTGGTCGCGCAGGCTAGTGATGGTGAGTGGGAAGACAGATACAGTCAGACTGAGCTGTGGGTGGTGTTTTGCACAAGCATACTTTGTGACTGTTACAGTTCAGCCAGCTGGTTTCAACAGTTGCCTCACACAGTATATATTCCAACGTCCTTGCCAACATGCTTCATTCATATGAGATACTCTTTAACACATTCACAGTGGGAAGACAATTCTTACTCCTGTGGTACTTTTCCTAGCAAGCAGGAAGCAAGGAACTGATGCTTCTGGTGTGCCCAATTTAAAAGATTGTATATTTCATTTACTTCTCACAGATATGGCTCTATAGGAGGCTGTCACATTTGCATTACTTAAATCCCCTGTAACATGGTTCTGCTGGCCAGATTTTATTGGGGGAGGTCTGAACATGTAATGGTATTAACAGTGAAATGTTTATGTCTTTGGAACTATGCCTACTAAAGTATTCTAGTGGTATTTGAAAGAAAATATACTGCTATAGTCTGTAGTGTTCTTATTTATTATAATAAAAATTCCTTTTTCTCAAAAAGATTACAGATTTCTGTCATAAAATATTATGTACACAGATCCTGATAGACAGCGATTTTGAAAAAAAAAAATTTCTTTCCATGCTGTGAGAGAACTATGTATGGTAAATATAAAAACAACAACACATGGAACTTTGTGCTCTACGCATATACGTTTGGCAGTCATTCATTTCCTTTTGGCTGAGACACTGCAAGCATGACCCTGCTGTTGGCCAGTGATAGAACAGTATCTTCACATCAAGACATCTGTCTTGAGATTGCAGACAACTAACAGAACACAACATTTTCATAAATGCTCAGCTTTCTGAAGGTTGTCTTGTTTATGAACATCTGTACTATGTTAAGAAGAAGGCTTATATAGTAGATATCAGAAAGAAATTTATAATGCAGATATTGTAACAGAAACAGCCGTTTCAGTTCCACATATTAAAATAAACTTAGAAAACCACAGTAACTGAATCTGTTTTCTAACACTTGACAATGGGATATGCATGCAAAAGGAGCCTCCAAATTATGTATTTGGATGCACATTAACTTACACACAGTCAATGTGCTAACAAATAACAACAAAAGGGGATGGGGAGTAATATAATGCTTTTGAAGATTACCGTATGTGAACTTTAAGACTGCTAGCAGAAGAGAATTTTTTGAGGCACATATAGCACACATGGTCCCTGATACCAGTGTGCGTCCGAATGTGGGCAGTGAGTGTAGACTTCACAGCAAAGGACCGGAAACAATGAGTGCACTGTAACAGAAACATCTGAAAGTAATTCTGCTGCCAACTTCATGTTAGTAGAGCACTTAAGACGGTGGTTCTGAAACTTTGTCACTTTATGATTATATGCAATGACCATCCTTCATACTATGTATGACAATAACACCGCCATAATTTGGTTTCTTGGAATTAGGTGTAGGCAGTGGCATTTTATTTGCACCAAAAAGTATCAGTTACACCACTGTCATGACTCAGTGGTTTGCATTTAGGTAGTGACAATTTCTCTATAACAGATATAATGCTTACAGAGTCATGACCTGTGTTTTGCAGTTAGGTAGTGGCATTTTTTTCTACACTAGATGCAATGGTTATGCAACCAAGACAGAGAAAACACGTTGACAGCTGTGTATGACTTCACGTGAAATTTACTGTATTAATTAAAAGACTTTCTTTGGATAGACATAAAGACAAATAAAGAATTACAACTTAGTGACATAACTCATACTCTGGCACCAATGTTCACTTTTTACACACATGGGACACAGGCCTAATATTACATAACTTATTAACACTTTAAAATATACTATCTAATAATGTTAACATACTAATATCAGTGTCTGAGTGTCATGTAGGATAATGGTTTCTTATGAATGAGATATAAATCCAGTATGTTGAAGAATATCAACATCTGCATATGCTTTATGCTACTTCAATTAAATTGTTTGAACAAGATGTCCAGTTACCTTGTATGGCCGTTCATGTGTGTGTATTCTGATATGCCTAACTAGATCTGAGGGTTTCTTGAATTCTTTGGTACAGTATGAACACTGATGCCATCGAACTGTCCCCACACGACGTTGCCGAATGATGTATCTCCTGTATTCACAAAACAAAAATTACAATAAATATATATACAGTAAAACTTGGTTATAGCAACATCGGTTTCTGCGACACCTTGTCTATTGCGTCAAATATTCAATGGTACAAACTAATTCCTCATAAAGCAACTGCTTTTATACCTTGCTTAGTACGACATGCACAAATGCATCAACCTCGTATGTAACGTCATTTTCATTCCTGAATTTCTCTGATATCGTGGGAAAGTTCAATGTGTCTGCCCACCCTCACTTTCTCTACTTGCTGACGTGACTGTCCTGGAAGAATACGACCGCGGGCTGCAAGAGGAGCGTGGGTTTTATGCGAAAACAAGGGTGTGGGGTGGGACTGCGTGAATAGTGCAAGAGGACGCGGCAGGTTGTTAACTGCATTCCTTTCCTAGAATCTCGTCTAACAGGACCTCACATTGTCTACTTACCCTATAGTGTTCCTGCCTAAACCCAGAGAAGTGCAGTAGCGAAAACATGGCAATGAAAAGGAAAGTTTTAAGCATTGAAGAGAAAGTTAAAGTGATTCGTGAAATAGAAAAGGGAAGGAAAAAAGCTGATGTATGCCGCGAATTTGGTTTGGTGAATTCTACAGTACAAACGATATGGAGAATCCATATTAATTCCACGTTAATGTTACGTTAGTCTGTACTTAACTACGTATTTCACTAAAAAATGCAACATTTTAACTCGGTTTTTGGTAGATTTTTACGTGACTAACATAAGGCTACTGTGGAAGTGCCCATTTCGGTTACAACGACATTCATTTATAACGACACTATTTTTATGTCCCTTTGATGACGTTATAACCAAGTTCTACTGTATATATATATATATTACATGCTTTGCAGTTAAATTAAATTTGCTATTTTAGTATTCTCTATTACTTATTCAGATGGCTGTATGCAAGGCATGCCCAGAGACTATTCTGCTCTTTCTGTTGTCATTTCCCCATAACTGTCTTTTCTCCCTATCTCAAAATCATTCATTACTTCTTCCTAGTGGTCTTCAAATCACACTAAATGGGATGTAATGATTTCAGGGACCACCCAGATCACACCAAGTTTCAAAATCTACCTCTCAGCATCCACAAGAGGGAAGGCACTCTGGTCCAGTGACCTTATGTTCATTTCTTATACAATTATTAGAATTAGTAGCAAATATCAAACATCTTGGGGAATGAAGAGTTCTGTTCTCTGGGATGTGATACCACAATGTCTGGTAGAAGTTTACCAATGTTTCAGAGGAACATACAGCTCCAACTTCAGATATGAACAGTATGCTGAGCAGGCAAGCTAGCAGGAACCAGCAGCCACTCTGTTTGCTGCTTGCTTAGCGGACTTTCTGACACTGAAGATGGAGGCAGTATGCTCCTCCAAAATGTCAGCATGTCACATTCCAGACGAAAGTACTCATCAGAGTAATTGCTGTAAGATTCTCAAATCTCGCATTTTGGAGAACATTTGATACACTTCAAGACAAGATAAAATAGAGATCAGGAATCACTGGCTGGAAATAGCTATAATAGAACTTGCACACAGAATTAAAACAGAGGTGATGGAACTGATGAAAAGCAATGGAACATCAGAACAAATTCATACTTCAAAACAGCACTATCAGCTATAGCNATAAAAGCTATAGCAAAAGCTGGAACTACAGTCTTTGAATGTTGGGAAACAGGAAATTTGTATTCAAATCTTCACTGGGCTGTTTGTATACATATTAATGAGATATCTTGTGATAGAGGAAACTTTGTAATGGTCTCATTATCCATTTAAGGATAAATAGGGATTTGAAAAAAAACCTCTAGAGCAGAAGATACCTGGGCCTGAATCATGCTGTAATGCGAAGAAGAAGGATAAAGAGGGTTTGGCAGTGGAGGAGGAGGAAGAGAGGAATAATAAGAAAATAATAAAAGCAAGATTAAAATATCTACCTCACTGTTCCATCAAGTCCTCTGTCAGCCAATGTAATGTAGCTTGTTGTACTGCTGTCCTTGTGTGGGCGAACTGTTCCAGTGTCGCCACTAACATCACCCTTCATTTTGCTTTCCTGTTTGGAAGAACCATCCTGCAGTCCTGTAAGAAAATGAACAGTGAATGGCCAGACTTCATTAACGTCATGGCACAGAGTAGTAATCTTTGAGCACTGCCTCAAACATTCCTTGCTGTTAGGTAAACCAAAGGGTCATCACTGTGTTGACAGAAGCCCATCACTAGACCCCAACCCTGGACCATATCTTCGCTACCTGTTTGTATAGTTCTCACGTGCAGCCATCTGATATTTTCACTGGGTGAGGGATGTCATCAAATGTTTATATAAAAATTTTAAAGAAATATGGCAGGATGGTGTGTCCTGAATTCATATGGCTCAGGACAGGGAACAACAGTGGTCTCTTATGGATATGGTAAGAAACTTCTGGCTTCCATAAAAGACAAACCATTTCTTGACTAGCTCAGTGGTTTCAACCAGGAATGCTCCAAGGAGTTATTAAGTTATTTATCAAGCTCTGTTTAATCTCCTTTTATATATTTCTAATTTTTATTCTAATACTGAATAAACTTAGTAACTGAATGCTTTCAACAGTCAAATTATTAAGTTCCCTATGTCTTCGAATAATGCGATCAAAATGTTAATTAAAACTGAATACAGCCATGATAAATATTTTGGTTCAGGAATATGGCAACAAAAGGAGATTCCAAGATCTATTTTAAGCTATGTATTCTCTTACCTATACACGGGTCTCTCAAGAGGTACTTTTTTTCTGCTCTTCCAAACAAAGTTTTATATGAGCAACGGAATCCTTTCAGGCGAGTGGTTGCATCAATGGAGAGTAAAACTCCAACATTTAGAGACTATATTAGCCTCCACCATCAGGGATAGATGATATCCATTCCTTCAGCAGAAGCCTGTCCTCAAGGGCCATTGCTTTGCTGCAGGTTCCTTTTTGATATCTAGCATATAAACTACTGAGTTCTAAGATTGAGTGTAAATCCTTCATCCCAGCCAAAGTTGCTGACATGAAACCTGATCTCAATTGCATTTTTATCATAAGAACCACATACCCTTTGACTCTGGTTAGTATTTTGTCACCTACAACTGGATGCAGTGATTCATCTTGATCTGGGTTCTGCTATGACGGACTTTTCTGGCTGAAACTATCGTTTAGTGTTGGACATGCTCTTATGAATTTTACTTAACAAAGCATCCTGTCTGACTGACATAAATGCTAGTCACTGATCACCTTAAAGGATTTTATTGCACTTCATACCACAAAAGCTTCATGTCATACAAAGTTTTATATCCCAAATTCAGTGAACCTACCAAACAGAGACTGTGACTTTAAAAAAACCTGAACTGGATGTGAAAACAACTATTACTGCAGAACATGTACATTTTTAACCATGATTGTTCCTCTTATGTTGGTACTGCAGAGAAGACTGATTTATATAAAAATCATCACCATGATGGGTATGACATAAAAAGCGAATTAATATGTTGTCACGCGTATTAGTGACTACAGACAGGGTTTGGATTGGTAATGGGATTTACTGACGACTCACAGGTCATAACTACAAACAAGTATAACCCTTCTCAGTTCATTTCCACTGGTCTTCACTATCCGTTTCCTGGCAATGGATATATAACATAGGAACTATAGAAGTCTCACTAAATCACGCACTCCCATTATCACTGTACTACAGTGAACATAAACTCTTCAAATTACATGTAAATCTTCACAGACTGACTTCTTGTACTCTTCTGTACTCCTGCCACTCCTCTTCTGTGATTGTTACCCAGCCAGTCCATTGGTGCACTGGCTGGACCTACAGAAAACACGTCATGTAATTGCTAAGCACTTCTGTGGTGACATCACCACACATGCGTAAGCTGCACGGACTCAAGGAAAACATTGCTCCAGTATTGTTGGCTGTGTGTGTGCTGCAGACATTGCCTAGCAATGAATTTACATGTCACAACATTCTCTGGGAATTAACTGACCACGCTGATTCAGTAATATACAAGGGTAAGTCAATAAGTAAGTTACAAATGGATATAGAACTGAAACAAATAAGAGTACTGATTTAAAAAATTTGTTTATTTCTCAACATAATCTCTCTGTACACTGAGGCACTTGTACAATCGTTTCAGAAGCCCCTAAAAACCAGCAGCATAAAATTCTTTGGGCTGCTGTTGAAACCAGGTGGTGACCTCCCTTTCTACAGCTTCATCGTCGGGAAAATGTTCAGCTGAAAGATGATGTTTAAGAGGCCCAAACAAATGGAAGTCACTTGGAGCAAGGTCGGGGCTATATGAAGGATGCTTGAGGACTTCCCACTTGAAATTTTGCAGCATTCAATTTGTCTTGTTGGCAGTATGGGGACGCACACTGTCATGCAAGAGCAACACGCCTTTGGTGAGCAGTCCTAGTAGCTTCCGTTGAATGGCCTTACGAAGTTTCCTGAGGATGTTACAGTAGGAGTCGGCATTTACAGTTTGTCCTTGAGGCTGGGATGAGGTGAGCAGTATGCCTTCATGATCCCAGAAGACTGTGAACATCACTTTCCTGGAGGATGGTGTCACCTTAAACTTTTTTGACAGACAACGCACGCTTTATCTCGGGCTGGTAATGGTGAAGCCAATATTCTTCACCTGTGACAATTCAGGCTATCATATTGTGTCCTTCATCGTGGTAGCAATTGAGATGCTGTAATGCCAGAGCCATTCTTTGCATTTTGTGTTGTGGGGTCAGCATGCGCGACAACCATCATGCACAGACTTTGTGAAAACCTAACCTGTCATGCATTATGAGGTAGGCCATGCTGTGTGAACAACCAATAGCAGTGGCTATAGTGTCTATAGTTACCCTTCTGTCTGCTCGGATTAAGTCTTCAACCTGTTGCACATTCGCCTCTGTGGCAATCTCCATTGGCCAGCCAATGTGGTGTGTGTCTTTGATATGTGTCCGCCCTTCAGAGAACTTCTGCACCCAATTCTAAACAGCTGGACGTGACAGGTACTTCTCACCATAGATGGGAAGCATTTCTTTATGAATATTCTTTGACTCCATTACCTTTTGCCCACAAAAATCGCACAACGGAGTGCTGCTCGATGGTTGTACACACACTCAGAGGCGCCGCCATCTTGCAACTGCTGCTCCACTTTTGTAAACATTGTTGTCTCGTGTCGAATGTCATCAATAGCCACCAGACTAATGCTGCCATCTAGTGGCGATAGCGTCAAGTGCCTCATTCAAACATGTAGTACCCCACATCAATTTGTAACTTACTTATTGTGACTAGACACAGGGATTGGATCAATAACTGGATTTACTGAAGGCTTATGACTTGTAACTACAAACCATTGTAATGCTACCACTAATCTACACACACTTTACAAATCACTACAGCACATACTAAGTCTCAGTCTGTATAGTCTTCACTGGTCATTGCTAGATAGCAGCTTCCAACAGTGGATATTCCTCTGCTTCCATGCTCACATCCTTATTGGCTGGTGACTGTCTCACAAGTCTACTGAGTCTGAGTCAAAGTCAAAGTCACATTGTGACTGACGGTCAGTCAGTCAGTAAGTCTTGGTGTCGAGCCCCAGATATTAATTATTACCGTTTGACAGTTACGGTCTTATTTCTGTGGGGCACCCTCTCTGACGAGAGGATGGGTCTGTCTTTTGTATGTGCTGCTGGCCCTTGCCAGTGCAGTCTTTCTCGGGTCCGAGTCCCTTGGGACTCACGACCATATTTTACTGTCTCAGATTTGAGACTTCCCTTTTTGTTGCCTCCGACTCGCAAGGTCACAGTGGAGGTATTCAACCCTGCCTCGACATGGGGTACTCTACTGAGTTGGTTGGCGTTCTCATTGTATAACCTTGGCATGGACCACATAGAAAACACTGCACCCAACAGTTCTTTCATTGAAGAAAGCAGTCTTCTGGGATTTGGCACCGTGTATATGTGGTGTTAACCGACGTTTCGGAGGAACGTCAGTTAACACCACATATACACGGTGCCAAATTCCAGAAGACTGCTTTCTTCATAGTCACCGCCGTGAAAGCCTCAAATCTTACATAGTTCTTACATTGTTGCATGGGTATCTGTTGCAGCAGGACCATGTTTACAGACAGCTGCCTAGCAATGGACAACTTTTCTTGTTAAACTGTTTCAACTTTCAGCCATCATGCCACAATATATTCACTAAACTCCACTGATTATCATCACCTTTTTGGAGAAAATACTTTACTTTTATGGACAAGATAGCAATAATTTCCACAATAAAGAATTTTTATAAACCTATATGTATTTCACAATCAAGTTTCTGATAAAACCTGGGGATAATAAATTATGTGATGAAATATAATTTGTCACCTCGCAGAGCAGACTGATCTTTCCCAGAGAGGCCACTATTAACCAGAGCCTGCTGAAGAATGTCTGCATCACTTGGCTGGTCAGGCATCTTGCTTTTGTCTCCTGCCACATCTGCTTGCAGTTCTGCCAACTGCGACAACACAGCTCGCACATTCACCATGTGGGATGTATCACTGGTATCTGATCCATCAATCTGCAAGTATAAAATGTTGTTAACATTGCAACCCACTTACTATACTGAGTTCCAGTTGCAGGAATCTTGCATTATCCACTTAATCTAGAGGTGGTCTTCTATAATTATGGATTCTGTAAGAATAATGATATAGAAAAGCATCAACAAGAAACTCATGAACTTTATGAGTAAGAAAACGTTTCATGGGATTCAATGGAGGGAGGAGGGGGATATGTTCTCATGTCTGAATCTTTATAAAAGAACTGGAGATTTGTTTGCAATGACTCTGAAGCACCTACAAACATTAAGCCAGATTTTTATTGTTTTGGTGATGACAGGGACCCAAAATATTTTTAGCAAACAGTCAAAGTGTTAAAGTACACATATGTATGTGTCAGCATTGGTAATACATGTATGCCCTAAAAGTTTGTGACTAAAGAAAATAGTTGCCTTGTGAGCCTGGTTGTAACAAGAAGTTTGTACACAGTGTGAAACTGTCATAAGCAAGGTATCTAGCAGTGTGTGAGAAAAACAAATTGTGCAAGAGGACATGAATCCTGCATGATTAATATTAAGAATAACACCGCTCTACCCTATAAAAAATACATTTTCTAGTCTGTTCTGATTTCATAGATAGCATAGCATAGTTGAGATTTACAGTTATAAGAGCGTCTTAAACAGAGTGAATGTCAATTACTTCTTCATTTGCTATGTTATTTCAAGCATAAAGGTATGATGGCTCTGACTAGCAGGACGATAATGAATTGTAAAGGATGAAGATCAAATGAATCTTAGCCTATTTTAGGGTTTCATTATGCTATCTGAATGTATGAGCTAAGAAAGACGATGTAAAACCTCAGTCAAGACAGCTGGACTCTGTACCGAGATCTCAATGTGGGTCTACTCAGACGTGAAGCAAGAGTTCTAATCATGACAGTGCATGGTTTGGTTTGAAAAGGTAAACAGATCCTGAAATATCAAGAAAGCATTTACCAGCATGGCAATGGGTGTCTGGAAGAAATAAAATGGGTATGGAAGGGAGAATTTATTGACAAAAAGCATGATATGACAGATATGACAAATTTTCTTGGGATGAAGTAGCCAGTTCAGAAATTTAGGAGTCATATAAGCTTCTTGCCTTCTGGGGATTTATACTGCAATGACTAAACACATGTTTATACTTTCCAATACCACAGCTATGAATTAGCCTTGTGTTTGTGCAAGAAATCACAAGATATTCATGCATGTTTATCATCTGTTATACAAAACAAAAAAGAGAAGTTGTGATATTTATAACTGGATCAAAACAATATGTTATACTATTATCATTGTTGTTGTTTATTAATTCTATTCTGATGTCAAGCAACTAAACTAGACTACCTTTCTGATACTATTCATTCTTTAGACTTTTCTGGCTAATCTGCCAACACACTAGCTTGCTGCACTTACGAGGGTTGTCCAGAAAGTAAATACTGCCAGGACATGTGCAATACTTGCTGACTCTACCCAGGACGTTTTTTTCCATTCTCCCTACAGGCTGGACCTGGCTCCAAGTCATTTTCACTTGTTCACACATTTGAAGCAGTTTTTGGGCAACATGCACATGGGTAGTGATGAAGAGAAGAAAACGTTTAAAGACTGGTCCAGTGGATTGGCAGAAGATTTCTACAGTGCATGCATACAGAAACTCATCACATGATACAACTATTGCCTGATCTTCATGGGGATTCTGCAGCAAAATTATTTAAGGTCTGTAGTAATGATGTAAAACAAATGTTTTCAATTTCATTCATTTTTTTCAATCAAACAGTCTTTACTTTCTAGAAAACTCTTGTAGTTTCACTTGCAGGTGTTTCAGTCACATTTACATGTCTAGTCACTGGCCAATAAAGACTGTTTACTTTTGTATTTGTAATGCTAATGTTACTGTTAGAAAATCTGTTAGTCATGCTTCCTTTAAGTCTTCTTGTTTATCTCTTCTTTCTGCACATTTCATTTTTATGGTAAGTTACAAACAGAAACAAGTATTCAAAACCAGACTACTTTATGCTGAATACAACATTAAACCTGTAAGACTGAACCTATTTAATGGTGTGAATGATAGTACTACTAACTAATAAACAGGCTACACCCAGCAACCAGTCACAGTAACATACAGTAAGACCTCACTAATTTGGGCACATTGGAAGTGAACCCTTGTACAAATTAGTTAAAGCCCGAATTATATAAGTGATACTGAAAATATGTTCAAAGAAGTTACAAAATGGACTTCATATGACTTTCTAAGCAACAGAAATTTATTCTGAAACTTAGATTATGTATCAAAAAGCAAGTTTACGTGTCATAAAATGTAAAATGTAAGTTTTGACATCATTCTTAAAAACATTTTAGGTAGCCTACATACATAGTATTACTGAGACCAGGTGTAAGAATAAACATATGCTGGTTTGTGTTCCTCTTTTATATCTTTCTAGTGCTTCACATGGCATTTTGTGATCATAACACACAAAAAAAAAGTTGTCCAAATTATCACAAATTCCTAATTGGTGAAGTTTCACTGTAATTACAAATTTGTTTAATTTTTATGCTGTCTTACAAATAGCACAAAATCCACAAAATCAGATTATGTTATTTTATACACAATATTGAACTTGTTTAATAACAGAAATGGCAATACTGCTAATAGCCAATTATCAACTTTCCCTCAACAAACGCACTATGTCCTCCAACCAATCACAATAATATAACCATATGCTACACAATTATGCTAAGGAGGGACTGCTAAAACAGTATTTTCAAAGAAGAAAATGCAGAAAATTTAAAATGACTACTTTAAAAATTTTAAGCACCATAGCAACCTGGTGCCTGATATTTGTTAAGTCCTGATTTAAGACCAGAACCTGTATATTCTGAATTCTTAAGGAAGAGATTCATGGAGTGGTCAGCTTCAGAATCCTTACACACAATGTTACTCTCTCAAATGTAGTCTTACCTTCTGTGTGCCATCACCACAATGCATTCGACTCATATGTGCATTAAGGCTTCCCAATTTTTTAAACACACATGGGCACTCCATGCATTTATAGACCTGTTCTCCTGAGTTTGGGATTGTATGAACTCGTACAATGTGAGCACGGAGATTACCTGGAAGAGAAGTTATCACAGGTCGTCAAATATTAGACTGATGAGGATGCTGATATTTAAGTGAAGATCATGGTGTCACCAGAAAAATTCTTGAATACAAAACTGAATTAAGAATGCAGACAGACAGTGAAGACAAATAATTCTGTCACATCACACTCTAAAAAAGTGCTAATGCTATCTCACTCTGCGTCTGTTGTGGCTGTCATCATGGAAACCTGGGTTACACGTTTAATGTAATTTTAGTTTTACAAATGGCACATAAACTCACCATGACCTGTAATGATAACTTTGATTATACATTTATTTAATTTAATCTTAATTCAGAAGATAGCAGGACATCTGGCTACACTGTGTTAAAGTCAGCAATGACAAGAGAATTCATCACATTGTACTCCCAACAGCAACTAGGTAAGCAAGGTTATGGCAAATGAAGGATAATAAAGTTACATTTGAAGCCAATGACATTATGGCTGGAAAGCTAAGTTTAGGTTAGTTATTTTATGATGCTGAGATTGTATACAGCTGAATGAGATTTGATCAGATGATTGTTAAAATGGTGAAGTGTGGCAAAAAGGAACTGTCTTAAAATAGGTGGCAGCAAGCTTCTCTTTATGGAAACCATGAATATGATTTTGAAATAAATCAGAGAGCAATCAAGTGATTATGGCTATTAAAGGAGTTGGAGGTGAAATGAGTACAACAGTTTTGAGATGTTAAAAGGATGAATACAAAGAGAATAAGTGAAAGGAAAAAGATTCCAAACTATGATCCAGATCAATATTGTCACATGTACTGAATGTAGGGGGAAGGTGAACCACACCCACACATGTATATGTACATCACAGCCAACTGTTTCAGACTTCCTTCTTCTTGTAGCTTCCAGAAACTGGGTGTGCCTTGTCTCTTGATACTGTACCATAGTATTCCAGAAATGTAGCCTGTATAAAATTGTAGTCAGGAGACAAGGAGAGGCAGTATGGTTAAGTCTGCACTTGCAGAAAAGTGCAGCATTTTCATGTGGTGAAACAGTATGTGCTCTGAAAAGCAAGTAGTGAGTTCCATACTGTCAGAAGCAAGTTAGTGAATATAAGAACAGGGTAGTGCAATAGCGTACAACTGTAACAGTAGTAAACTAAAACAAAATGATGAAAAGATTATGACAAACTGTAAATAACTGCTACAGAATAAGAAAAACGTTACAATATGAACTACCCAACTAATTTACAGCACTAAAAGTAGAGAAGGATGGATTAAGAAAAAGATGACATAAACTCTCAGAGTTTCTGACAACAGTGTATAGCAATCTTCGCGACTGATATTTGGGACACTGTCCACTGTTTCAGTCTTCTTCAAACCATAATGCTTTGGAAATGGGTTCTGTTTCCTTCTTTGGATGACAAGATAAAGCAAGGAACCTTACTCTGTCGGGTTCACTCTCATGAGATCAACACTGCCAAGGGACAAAGAAGAGTGGGATTCCTTACTTTATTCTCTTGCCTGAAGATGGACACAGGACCACTTTCTGTTAGGTGCCAGCTCCCCAATGTGGTGGCTTGTGTTTGATCCCATGTCAGGTCATGTGGGATTTGTGGCAAATTAGCAGGCACTGGGGCAGGTTTTCTCTGAGTACTTTGGTTTACCTACCACTCACTCAACCAAGTGTACTATATTCATTAATCATCATATCTTACTAGGATAGTCTCGACATTGACCATGTCATTAAATAACCAAATAAAAAATGTAGAACGCTGTGGTTTGATGTGAAGAAAGTTTTGGGGAAATGGTCAAAATATTAGTCAAAAAGAAAAACATGTGTTCTGGCCTTTGACTCTTCACTTAGCTGAAATAATTTAGGAAGGAAAAATGAAGAAGCATGAAGAAGATAATCCAGAAAGGATAAGGATGAGAACCGGATGAATATGGTATTAGATGTGTTTTTAACTAATTTGATTAAGTGCATTAAAATTAATGGAAGTGGGGGAATCATTACCTGTAATTTGGAACACAGTGAGAAACTTTCTGAGTCAAAGGGCCAATAAGGTTTTGCTTCAACTGGAAAAATGAACTTAATTCTCAAGGGAACAAAGCAGAATGCATCTCCAATCCACCATGCAGGAAAATTATATATATTCTGTCACATTTCAACCATGTCCCAATATATAACTATTAATCTGAAATTTCTATCTATTACATTGTAATTGAGTATGTGTTCTTACCTTTCTGACTGAAAGCAGCAGCACAAAATTCACAGTGAAATGGTTTAATACCATTGTGTTTGGACATATGAATTTGTAGAGAGCCTTTCTGGTTGAAAGCTCTTGAGCATAACTGGCACTAAACAAATAACACAGAAAACACACAATAGCTATTTACATTTTTCAAATTAGATATTAAAAGAAAACAGAAACACAATGTTTTGACATAGATATTGGGTGTGTTTATAAAAGGAAAGGAGTACAACAGATAACATTTCCTTTTCTTGAAGTATGGACTGATGATGAGATGGTTCACAGGTTATTTTATGTGATGTTTCAGCTGAAGAGGTTGTTTAATGTTGAATGAAAAGAAGGTGATCATGAACAGTGATACAGAAAAGAAGGGAAGGGGGGCAGCTGTGATATGGGGTTCTGTCAGAATGCTCTGCATCCATACTTCAGGACGAATAATACTGTGAGATTTATTATTCTAATTATATGAGATGTTTCAGAAAGACTTAACCAGTTACAAATGTCATATCTTACTTGCTTACTTAATTACTTTTGGAGCTGAGCCCTTCTTGAGGAGAAGCCAAATCTGCAGCTACTCAAGAATTTCCCAGCATTTTATGGAACCCGAAGGTTTATTACCGTGTTCACAAGAGCCCCACTGGTCCCTATCCTCAGCCAGATCAATCCAATCCATGTCATCCCATCCTATCTATCTAAAATCCAGTCTAATATTGTCCACCCACCTACACCTTGGTCTTCCCAGTGGTCTCTTTCCTTCTGGCTTTTCCACCAATATCCTATATGCATTCCTTTTCTCCCCCATTCGTGCAACATGCCCTGCCCACCTCATCCACCTTGACCTCATCATTCTAATTATACTTGGAGAAGAGTACAAGTTATCAAGCTCCTCATTGTGCAGTATTCTCCAACCTCCTGTCACTTCATCCCTCTTCGGTCCAAATATTCTCCTCAACACCCTGTTCTCAAACACCATCAGTCTTATCTTCCTCCCTTAATGTCAGAGACCAAGTTTCACACCCATACAGAACCACGGGCAAAATTATAGTTTTGTATATGCTAATTTTTATGTTTTTGGACAGCAGACGCAAAGACAAAAGGTTCTGCACTTAAAGGTAGCAAGCATGACCCGAGTTCAATTTCCTCCTCAACCAGGTTTTGATTTGTTATCGTTATGTCATGATTTTGCCCTGCATTTTGGTCACAAAACAGCAACATATGCTTAGTTTTCTCCGTGTTCACTTCTAGACCAACCTCCTTACTTATGTCAATGAAAGTTTGTGTGTTTTTCTTTACAGTATCTACATTATCAGCTAGTAGATTCACATCATCGGCATAGATCTACAGCTGATGTGTCCCATTTAATTTCAGTCCCACCTGGTTTTCCTGGACCTTCCCAATGGCATATTCTAAAGCAAAGTTTTAAAGTAGTGGCGATAAAGCCATCTCCTTGTTTTAGATCATTCCGGTTAGGAAAATTATCAGACAAATGTTTACCTATACAGACTTTACTATAAGTTTTGTTTAACCTAATTTTAATTAGCTTAACTAGTTTCTTGGGTATCCCAAACTCTATCAGAATACTGTACAATACTTCCCTCCTAACTGAATCATAGGCTTTCTTGAAGTCTACAAATAGTTGATGTACTGTCTCATTGTACTCCCATTTTTTCTCCAATATCTGACGAATGCAAAAAGCTGATCAGTAGTTGATATGTTATGTCAAAACCCACACTGATGATCCCCAATAATTTCTTCCATATATGGACTTAACCTTGAGAAAAGAATACTGGATAAAATTTTGTATGACACTGAGAGCAGTGATACCCCCCAATAATTACTACAGTCAGTTTTATCACCCTTCTTGTGAACTTGTACAATAATAGATTCCTTCCACTGATCAGATAATTTTTCCTTATGCCCCATAGAAGTAATCAGCTTATGGATTTTAGAACAATATTTCACCTCCTCCTTGAATTAGTTCTGCCGGAATTTGACCATTACCTGGTGATTTACACCTTTTCAATCTTGCAAGAGCAATTTCAACCTCAAAAGGGCTAGGATCAGGTATTAACGGTTCAGCTGTGCGAGTTTCTATATGCCTAACATCACTGACCCTATGTACATTCAATAACTGAGAGAAGTAGTTCCTTCACCTTTTCAAAATGTTGTGGGAATCTGCAAGCAGATCACCATTCTCGTCCTTCACTAAGTTACTTCTAGGTTGGTAACCCCTATCAAAGTCATTTATTCCTTCTATACAGGTCTCTAATGTTCTTGTTCTTACTGTTCATTGAAATCTCATCAATTTTGTTTTTCAGATATTCCCTCCTTTTACTCCTGAAATGCCTGCTGGTTTCGTGTCTTATATTGTTCAGATTATCCATATTTATTTTGCTTGGATCCTGTAACCATTGCAATTTGGCTTGTTTTCTTTGGTCTAGTAATTCTGAACATTCTTCATTGAACCATGGCTTATGCTTCTTCAGTTCATAATAACCTAGACTCTCTTTGGCAGACATTTTTATATTCTCTCTAATAGTTGCTGTTGTGATCGCTGATTGGTTAGCCCTTGGATAGTTGGTTCACGGGCCGTGGTGTATTAATATCGCTGTTTCTGCCATATGCCCTGGGAGTAAGAATTGTCTGGTTGACCTAAGGAGTTTGAGCTGTCTGTGTGACCGAAGGAGTAGGAGTTGTCTTTTGGACTGTGGGAGGTTCCCACAAAATATTTGTAACTTGTCATGCCTTTTTGGAAACTATGTAATGCTACCAGTTTTATTCCAAATGACTCTTTATATATCTTGGAGTAATAATCCATACCACCTAATTTTATTATTGATAACATTTATTATATTGCTGTCAACACAACACTATTTCCAGCAGGTTGAGTTTACTGTCTAGGACACCTAATTTTAATTTTCTTGCAACCCCAGTCAGAGAAACTGTAACATTTGGTTTCATTAAAATATCGTTCCTGTATTTTAATTCAAATGAAAATGTACAACTCATTAAATGGAGTCAATATGTAAATTGAACACTAACTCCCTCCTCATATACTACTGAAGCCTGAGAAGTTGGTTAACTCTCTGACATATGTCACTAGGACACAGGAAGAAATATCAAAAACACTAAAGTGAGGAACAAGAATTTACACAGGGATGTTTTTGAGAGTTTAAGCTCAGAAAAGGTTAACAATGCCTGGCCAAACATACTGACCCCAAGACAGAAATTTCCATAGACAGAGTTCCATGGAAAAGAAAATCTGGGAAAGACCGAAGAAAAGAACAAACACATTTATTTCAGTCTTTCTTCAATATGACGTAAACTTCTTATTGAAAAAGCACATAGTTTGTATAAAAATTTCAGTGTTATACTATATAGAATTCTCATCTGGTCCATTCTTTCTGACACAAAATATAACAGAGTATAAGATAAAATAGTGAGAAATTCAGATCACAGTACCTTATATGGCCTTTCACCTGTGTGAATCCTCTTATGTCGGACCAATTGGCTTGGTTTCTGGAAGCATTTGTCGCAGGTATCACATTTATGGATGAAAGTGCTTCGATCTATGTTACGTTTATGGCTTTTGTGTGACAGCGAAGCTTTTACCTGAAATAAAATAACAACCACTATTTATTATATATAATATCTATTACTGCATGTCATAGCTGAGTGACTCGTACTCCCACTTCATATGTGGAAGTTTAAAATCTTGAGCTGGGCACAATTATCCTGACTGAGATATTCTGTGATTTTTCTGAGTTCCTCCAGGCAAATGGCAGAAAAGTACCTCAAATTAGGCCATGGATCCTTTTCAATTCATTATTCATTCTATCATTTGATGCTATATAATCAGAGTTACTGGTCAAGTTGTTAAATATGTCATAAATACGTAAGTAAAAATAAATACAGCATCTGACAACTGTATAATGATGGTTAGGTTGGATAACTTTCAAGATGTTGGAACTTATACTAATGAAATTAAGTTTAGAAACAAAATATTAAGTTGTACAGTAAATTTGTCTCAGCACATTTCACCTTACAATATGTGGTAAAATTTCTTCGTATAGGAATTGAAAGGCACCTGAACATTCTTCTCTTTAAATTAGGATTTCATTCAACATAGAATATGTTTTATAGACAAAATTATTGCATGGTACACATTTCACGTATGTATGATCCAAACTATAAGTTACAAACTAACCCCCACATATACACAAAGCATTATTACTGAGTAAAACATGTCCCCACTTTCTTCTTTCTTGCTTTCATTATCTCTTTGTTTCTGCCTCCCTTCCTCTCTTTCTTTTGTCAATAGTCCATTAAAGTATTGTGCTGTATTTGCAGGAACTGTTGAACCACAGAGGCCTTGGGGCATGCGGATTGTATCGGCGTGTTGCTAGGTGACAGCTCTGTGAACGCTTGGATTGCTCAACAGTAAGTAGGGGTCACATGACTTCTGCATTTCCGCAAGGGACATCACATACTCCCATCCAGCCTGTTGTTATGCAATGCTTGGTAAACACCCTTTCACGCTAGGCTGTAATGTCACACAACAGTGGTAGCTATCATATAACTGGTTTTCTATGGAGTCCATGCTGCGACTGTTGCTATGCAATCGCTCAGTAAACAGGTTCCAATAATATAGGCTGTTATCTGCATGGTCAGTGCAGAAGCTATACAATGACAGTTACAGATAGAACACATTTCACGATTTAGGAGTATCTGAGAGTGTTTAAGTGAGAGCCATGGGAAGCTCATTGTGTGACTGAAAGACTTTAATTATGTGTAATACTTGGGGTGATTTGAAGTGACAGTTTGTGTGTGGAGATCCACTGCTATGAGATGATTAGTGGAAGACAGAGAATCCTAGTGCGTGTGCAACGGTGAACTGGAAAGTGTGTAACCAAGCTGTTAATAAATTCAGTCATCTGAACTAGAACCCATCAGTTTGTCATGCGTACCCACCTACATGTGAGTTTTCTTGTTCACAGTTATGCTTAATTTTTTTATATTTGTGACAGGAATGCACTTCTTTGGATAATTCAAAGAAGTATAATGTGGATCAGACATGTGAACAGAAAACAATAAATATTGAAGCTGACTCCTCTGCTAAATTTTTGTTTATCTTTCCTATTTCTACATAAAACAGTTTCCATTTCTCAGATTTAATTTTACACTGGCTTATTGTTTATTTATGAAACCAGAAACATTTTCTAATATGAGGTGGCACTGGGAAGTTCCTGGACTGTTACTGTTTAACTGCCTTGGTGAAAGAAGATGAGAGGGGAGGCCAAGGTCACACTACTGAAAGCCTACTGCATCAGTGTGCCACATGACACCATCTGGTGAACACATGCTGTTTTTACATGAGTGCTTTTTCGACTTCTTATTTCATTTTGTCTGTGATGGATGGCAAAATCAAGCAATGTATCTGCATCGAGATTTATGTGAAGCTCTGCAAATTGGTTACCAAAACCCTTGAAATGCTTCATGAGGCTTTTGGAGAACATTCTCTAAGGCAGACAATGGTTTCTGAATGGCATTCACATTTCAAGGCCAGTCGAGTGTCAGCTAAAGACGACGAACGTTCAGGACGACCAAGCACTGGCAAAATGAAAAAAAAAAAAAAATGCTAAAAAATTTTGAGAATTTTCAGCCAGATATGAGATCCTGGTGGCATTGGAAAATCTGCTGGCCTTGAGGTACTGTTCTAAACCTGCATTTGACAGATGCTCAGTCTGAATCTCAGTTTGAACACCAGCTATCCTGACTGGTTTTTCCGTAGGTTTCCTCACTCCCTCCAGCAAATACCAGAATAGTACTTTGATTAGGTTATGACCATTTATCATTCATCTACCATCCCTACCATCTGACAGTAGAGTCTTGATCATCAAATAACCCATGACATTACAGTCAACAATAACTGCATGCATCACTAATTTTTTTTTTAGGAAATATTGTTTCCTTTATGAAACAAGAAGTTATTCTTCTTTGAACTGTAAGTTTTCATGGTGGTTTGTGGTTTAGTTAACAAAGCTGTTAGTAACACAGACCACATAGCATCAAATGGTAGGATATGTGGTGAATAATAAACTTGAAAGGATCTGGGAGTAAGCGGCCATGGCTTAATCAAAGTAGTATTCCAGCATTACATAATGATGAAACCATGTAAAATCTCAGTCAGGATTGATCGTGTCCAGGCTGATACTCAAATCAAACATTTCCCAAACACAAGTCAGAAACATCACTGCTTGATCCAAACTACACAGTGTGTATGTTTTTATTTAAGAGTAAATTATTTACAATATGATTTGATGATTGAGATATTGTTTTGATGAAATGTATTACTCCTGTACTATTCAGTGAAACAATGTTCTAAAATGTATTTAACTAAAGGCCCTAAATGCACAGTTTAAATGAAAGAATAAGTCATTTTTGTTACCTTCCAATTAATTCCATACAGATGTGAGATTTGGGGTTCTCATGGAAGTGAGCACCAATATTACTGTCTTCTGGAATATTATACTTGGTAGGTAAGTGCTAATGTTTCAGAGGAATCTGCTCCCACTATCATAATCATGGAGGCAGACAGCCTCCTCTGAAAGGTCTGTACCTACTTTCCAAGCTACATGGCACTGCATCCCAGAAGACAGTCATCTTCAGTGCCACATAGACTTACCCAGTTGTCTGAACAAAATGTGTCACTTTTATGAATCGGTCAAGTACACAAAAGATGAATAGGTCAAGTACACAAAAGGTACCTTATATGAGAGATTCATTTCATCACTGATCATGTAAATTACACAACCAAAATTTCTACCAAAATATTCCGGACAGAAAAGTACATGTATTATATGATGAAATACAGCACTTTTGTGCATAAAGTAAAATTAAAAATTCATAATTAAACCACGAGTCATATAAAATATTTTAACCTCTAAATGGATTACGTTCCATAAGCATGTCACAAAAAAAGAATTTCATTTACCTTATAATGTTCCTTCATATGCTCACGCAGTGCTGAAGCACGAGAGAATTGCCATTTGCACTGTCGACACTGTGGGGTAGAAGGTTTCACCCATTCATTTTGGTGCTCCTTTTTATGTTCTTCAAGTTGGGCCTGCAAGGCAATAAAGTTTGAACACAAGGTAGTCTTCTAAAAATCCTATTCATTTTGACATTAAAAAGATAAGTGCTGATAAACAAGAAGGTAAATATAAAAAGGAAGAATTGAAACCTAATAATAAAATCTTAATAGTGTGCATCCTGTTGTGTGTCATAAATAAGATATGCAGTCTACAAAACAATATTCTGTATTTAAAAACAAAGATGACACTACTGTATCAACATTTGCTTTTATTATGCTTTTACAGATGCAACACATTTCAGCCCTTATACCGGGTTATCAACATGTAGCAGTTGCAGAGTCTTACCACAAAAACAGAATTTTAACTTTCACTTTAGTTTCTAATTTTAATCTTTATATCTTTAATTTTAAATTTTATTGTCTAAGGACTTTCAGTTTTGAAAATTTTGACCAAAACTTAATACATGTATTTATGCAATTCAATAATTTCAAGACACAATAAGGATCCTTATTTGAATAATTAGATGATAATTAATTGCAATTCATCACCTCATACTGGAGCACTGTATACCTGATGATGATCCGGTATAAGGGTGAAAACATGTTGCATCTGTAAAGGCATAATAAAAGAAAATGTTGATACAGTAGCGTGTCTTCTTTGTCTTTAAATACAAAATATTGTTGTGCAGATGGCATACCTTATATACTAATAAGAAAATGGTTGTGAAGTTTACATAGGACTGTCAACTCACGATCAATTACTGATTGGGTAGCCTACAGTGGCATCATGTTAACAGTGTGGTCACACTTGACGTGAACATCACTAAGTCAGTCAGTCAGTCAGTCAGTCAGTCACTCACTCACTCACTCACTCACTCATGGAGCTGAGCCCTTCTTGAGAAGCTGTCATTTGTGCAGCTACTCAAGAACTTCCCAGCATTTTATGGACCCCGGAGGTTCATTACCATGTACACATAAGCCCACCACTGGTCCCTATCCTGAGCCAGATCAATGCAATCCAGACCATCCCATTCTATTGAACTGGATAAATAGTGTGATATAAAAATAGTAATAAAGTCTCACTTAATGCACAAGAAGTTTGAAATAATGTAAATTCCCCAAAATTCAGCAAGAATCATGTGTGTTTCAAAAGCTGTCTTGAATTATGGGAAAGAGGACTTCAGGAATGCATCCCTTGGATAAAATGTGACTGCACTGTACTAAGTTTCATGAAAATCCATTCAGTGGTTGAAATGTTATGTGATCTTATAAGACAATGTTTTCTTATAAAATATGGAATATATACTAACAAAATTGTAGTGCTTCTTCTGAATAGGAGAAACAGTGTACATACTATTGTGCTGAACTCATCACCACACTCAGAGCAGAACAGGCTCTCCTCCTTCTCATGCAGCATCACATGGGCCTTTAAACTTGCAATGCGAGAGAACTTCTTATTACACTCAGGACATCGTGGGTCATCTACATTATGAGTTGCCTTATGAAGAATCAAATTTGACTGAAATCAACAAACATAAGACTGAAAGAGTGCTAAATAATTTAACAATGCTTCTTAACTTATAGATTAGGAAGCATCACATGAGGTGGAAAAATGATTATGGTGAGTAGTTAAAAGTCTGTAAGAACCGACTCATGGATTATATCAAAGATACTCACCCACCAACTGCTTCAGGAGATTGAGGTTTATTTTGGGTTAATTTGACAAAATTTTGCCAACTACATTACAGCATGTAGACCTGTTGCTAGGCAATGACTGCAAAGGAAGCAACTACACAACAGCTGTTACTGAGTAAGGGCTTCGCAAACAACTGGAAATAGCAATGGAGAAATGGTGTTTTCTGTACAGGTTGTGTTAAGATGTTATACGTAGGACAGTTAGTGAGAGTCAGTTAGTTGAGAGTCGGCAGTTACAGCAATCAGTTAGTTGTGAGACAGTCGTCAGCCAGTAAGAATGTAAGTGCAGAAGCAGAGGGCACTGTTAGAATCCATCACCAGGCAACGACTGGTGAAGACATAGCAAATTGAGAAGACTTTATGTGTGCTGTGGTTACAGTGATCTTTGGAGTGTGTAACTGAGTGAGACTATCATAGTTATTTGTAGTTACATTCTGTAAGTGTTCAATAAGTCCAGTTACCAATCCAAACCCTGTATATAGTCAATCATGTGACAACTGATGTCAGAAGTGTGACTGATTGATCAATTGGATTGAATTGTTGAACTGAAGCCTACAGTCTACAAAAATGGAACAAATACTGGAATGCCTGCTGGCCTAAATGAATGCCATGTGAGAAAAGATAGACTTCAAAAAGAGACAGAAGTGGAACTGATTGATTTATTGGATTGAATTTGTGGACTGAAGACTGCAGTAGATGGCTGTATCAAATGAATGCCATGTGAGAAAAGATGGACTTCAGTCAAGAAAAGACAGATTCCAATCAAAAGGAGACGAAGGCTGACTATGATCAAATGAGAGCCGAAATGAAGGCTAGTCATGAAGAAATGAAAATCCAGTTGGCTTCCCTCACCTTCCGGATCAGTGCCGACCAACAAGAGATGATAGCCAAGATGGATGCCTGGACAGAAGAGGGGAAGGCCTGTTTCGAGAGTACAGAGTCAACTCCAGTGGAGATGGCAAACATAGTGGTGCACTCTGAAGTCCCTAATGAAGAGGTCGAAGTGGAAACTGTCGGAATAATGAATGACCGATATGGTGACTGGCATCTAGAAGTAGAGTGCCGCCGACAGCCAAAGAAACAGACTGAGGGTGATGGTGGATCCCAGAAGTTGGCCACTATCTGCAGATGGATGACCTGTCATGCCTTTCCTGCATGGCATAAGAAATGTGGTCATAAAGGACAGACAGTTGAGAAGAGACAAAGGAAAAAGCAGACCAAGGACTATGTTGTTTGAGAAGCCCCTAAAGGGTGTATGGTTGAGAAGAAATGACAGACACAGCTGAAATTCAACAACAGCATAAGGGACTGATGCCTGAAACAGCAGCTATGTCTGGGAAATAAGGAGACATTTTCTGAGGCTCTCAGACAAACCATTGTGCTGGATATCATGAAAAGACCAGTTGTGTCTTCCATGAGGATTCAAAAAATGAGTGTTAAGACATTGCGGGGGAGCCGATCACTGCCCAAGCAAAAGAAGAGACTATTAGAAGCTTAAGAGCCAGAGACGCAAAAGCGGGTCAGTGCAGCATTCTTTAGCTTCCATGGGATAAGGGAGCAGAAGACCCACCAGAATGCCTCTGTAACACCATGATACCGGACACCGCGCCCAACCTGGGCTTGTGATGTTGCTAATTGGACCATGGAGGACTGACGTGCGGCATGGTCCAATGAGTCATTGTAGCAGTTGTTTCAGGTGGATGGTAGGGTTTGGGTGTGTAGCAGACACCTTGAGACCATGATGGTGGTTCCATACTGGGGTGGGGAGTGTTCACATGGCATGGGTTGGGTCCACTGGTCAGCCTAAACATGTCGTTGACCTGTGACTGCTATGTTGCACTGCTTGGTGTGACCATTTGCAGCCCTTCATGACTTCATGTACCCTGTAAGGATGGGATATTCCAGCAGGATAATCCACTGTGTCATCAGGCCCAAGTTGTCCAGAATTCATTCAAGGAGCATTCTGGAGAGTTCTGACGAATGGTGTGGCCACCATGTTTGCCCAACATGAACCCAGTCAAGCATTTATGGGACGTGGAGGAGAGGACCACTCACACTCAAGATCCTGCACGTACAAATAACAGGGAGCTGTAGGTGGTTATCCAGATACCATGGCTCAAAATCCCTCCAGGGTTCTTGTGGAATCAATGCCATGTCCAGTTGCTGCACTTCACCGGGCTAGAGGGGGGTCCTACACAACACTAGACACCTATCCCATGACTTTTGGCACTTGAGTGTATATAAAGTTACAATGAGAGTACTATGTTGGTGACTAGATTAATGGTAAATACAGTTTCTTAAACAATTAGTCTGGTAACATTATTGTTGGACCTTGTATGTGCATTTATTTGGTGACAATTTTCTTACCTCCACATTGAATGATGATGGACACAAATTACAAAGAAATGGCTTGTCATCAGAATGGCACTTCACATGTCTCTTGCACTGTGATGATTTTGAAAACTCCTTAGCACAAATAGGGCACTTAAATGGACCCTGTAATGTTAAAAGATAAATCTAAGTATGTAAAATGTGACACTCATATGTGTCATGGTGGTCAGGGGTACTGTGGCAGAATACAGAGCAGTTCATAACAAAGGTTACAGCACTTCTGTCTGTGCTGTAGCTAGTGATATTCTAGCTGCAGTGTGGGTACAGATGTAGAGAATAAACACTTCTCAATGTGTAAAAAATTACATGAAACCTGTTACACTGCTAATTTAAAAAAAATCGTACAAACATGTGTTAACAACAGGAACTCTTGAAGCATTGGGAAAACAATATCATGGATACCTTTTTCTATAAAGTACATGAAGGAGAGAAAAACTGTGCATATTTTCAGCAGAACACTGCACCAACAAACTTCACTATAAGCCCACAGTGATCAGTGAATGAATACTCAGTGAGGGGCACTTGATTTCACATTCCTCATATATGACTGTGCCTTTACTTTTTTGGAAACTTGAAGCACAATTTCATGAAAATAAATCACACTATCTGTGACTCAGAAATTAAAATGTGGATGTTATCATAGAGACCAAAGAATAGCTTTATCTACTGTACAGAATACCTTATGGCACTGAGAATTATGTTTGGATACTGAATGACACTTCCTTCAACAGCCACCATACAATTATGGCAAGCAGCTTTTATGACTGAATTTAAACAATTCATGGATCTTCATTCAGTGTATATGCTAGGGTGCATGTACTTCCACATGACTAATATGTGGTATGGCACATTGCAATTGCAATGTCAATAAGAACGTTGCAGCCTTTGCAACACACTACTGTATATGTAGTAAAATTCATAATAATGGTAAAGATAACCTACTAAAAGCTATAGCAGTGCATACATTACATCACTGATAATCATTACATGATCTGCAGGTTGTATATTTTTGTAGTTGCCTGGAAATGACCACTGCAATTCATTTCCACTTGTGGCAACAGACACTTTTAATTTAAAGTACAATTCTTGACTAGGCACTGTTTGACCATTTGTTATGGGAACAGAAAGGAACTATCTGGCAAAGCGTCTGCCAGAAAATGCTTTTGTGGTCAGTATAATCCTTCACCATCGTTAATTTGTTTGTTTAAAAAACTGGCTTTTTCTGTAACTTCATTAATGTTACTGGTTGCATGATTGTTCTTCACTGTCATGATAATTAATTTCATTTATCTGCTCACAACAAGTTTCACTCTAAGATGGCTATCATCAGGTACACTAATTATAAGATGTAGGTTGATTCACTGTAATTTTCTCATGACAAGACAAGGTTTATTAATTATTTATAAAACTAAGGCTTAAATTAATTAAGTGAGTGGTGTTAATAGGTCACAAGATAGTGGCTAGACACAGGGTTCAGATTGATAATTGAATTTAGTGGAAACTGAATCATCTTATTTACAAGCAATTACACACTTTCGAAGTGTTCACTGTCAATCTGTTATATCACTTCTGGCCAATTCCTTACTGGCTTTGATACCATGGACTCCTTTGTTGGCTCTGATAATGTGCACTTTTCTGTTGACTTGCAGGGTCTCTGTACATTATTTCATAGCGGACTGAGGGGAAAACACTTCCCCCAACAGTTCCTCAACTGCTGTGCATGTATATGGCCATTGGAGGTTGGTCGTGGTGTGCAAACATTGCTGTCGGTAATTGGTGCCTGATGTCACCCAGCAATAGGCACCTCTGGAACATTTCTCTGGTCCTAATATCCGGACTTTTAGGCGTCATACGACATTGCTACCTCCTTAAGACTGCTTGCCCCAAGAATCATACAAGATAACTGTGATTTCCTCCACTCTGAGGGGGCTGCCCGGCTACACCTATGGCCACCCTGAGGAATGGTACCACAGTGCCATACTAATCCCAACACCTGGCCTTCCACTTTGGACACTGTCCAGCCATCATTCCTGGTAGAACCAGCTTTGCACTGCCAGCATCCAACCTTTCCTCATTTGGGTGGCTCATTCTGCCTGTCACAACCCTCTTGGGGGCATGCCTCCATTAGTGTTCTTTGACCATTGATGGTCTCCATTCATCCTAACAGGCACCTCCCTTGGGGTTTGACCTAACATTCTCACCCTGGGCACCCCAGCTCAATGGGTGGCCCTGGAACACATCTCTGCCAGCAGTCTCCCCTAGGATGACCAACACCCCCACACTGCCAACATGTGGGTTGCCCAGTCCTGCTGTGCTCAATCCATGGTGACTGTGGTCCCTTTGGCACTCTAATCCTTACCATACAGGTTACTGCATTTCCACTGCCTTGGCACACACTGCACATGTTTCAATTTCCACCACTTTCTGTCTTGAATGCAAATCACAAGGCTTATATATGCGAATTCCGTCCTTGTATCTTGCTGGAAAGCACCTTGTAGAGGTCGTGTATCCTCTGGTCAACAGGCACCAGGATGTCCTCCATGCACCTGCTGATAGTTTTTTAAGATTTGGCCCAAATAGTGTTTATCACGGCCTCCATCTTTTCTTGGCTAGTGTTTACTGAGGCCTTCAACTTTTCTTACCTGGCCTCCCCATTAGGTTCCCCCAAGTCACTTAGTGACTTCAAGACTCTCCATTAACTTTTAACACTTCTGAGACATTTCTAGTCCAGAATCCGTAATCTGCAATCCCACTTGTGATACCAGCTGTGATGTAACAGAAACCAGAAACAGGGTCTGGATGGACAATTGAATTTACAAACAATAACACAGTTTACAATTATTCAGTATCATTTCGTTATATCACTCTTTGTCGGCTCCTTACTGGTTTTGACTATGGGGTCTCTTCTGTGTGATCTAGTAATTTGCTGCTGGCTTTTGTCAGCACACTCATTCTTGGTCCCAGGCCCTGCATGACCCAACCTGCCTGCAACAGTTCTCTGACTGCTGTGTGCACAGGCAGCTGCTCTGTGATTGGTGCTGGATGATACCTAACATAGGACGTCTCTGCAACTTTTCTCTGAGTCCATAATTTCTACTTTTAGGTACTGTATCACAACAGGTGATATTTCTTGGAGTTTGAAAATCTGTTGTATGTCATTGTGTACATTTGGTTTTGAGGAACAGTTGTGTTTGTAATGTCTTGATTTTACCCCTTTACTTTTTTGGTTCATTAGGCATTCATAGTTCATGGATGAAGAGAGACTTCATTATGGTCTTGTGCTGAAATAATTATGTCACTTTTTGGATTGATCTACTCCTGACATGGAACTTTCAATTAAGCTAAGTACATCAAACAAACATAGGATCAGACTCACACATAGACCTATGTGTCTGGGTAATATTCTTTGTCATCCAGATTTTAATTAACCAGCAAGAAGAAACTATTTTGAAAAGACAAGAAGAATTCTAATCACTGGCATAAAATTAAATTAATTTTGTGCACAGTGGGTTAAGTCCTTTCTTTAGTACAATAGATTTGTCCATTATTTTCCTGTAATAACATGAGTTTACTGTGTAATATATTTTCCTGTAATAACATGAGTTTACTGTGTAATAAATGTTCTGGTAATTGGCTTATTTTATTGAAAGAGTTATATTGTGTAACAGTCAATGTCTTCAGCTATATGGTTTGGATCTCACTAGTCTGCTTCCTTAACCACATATTATTGTAGGCTTTGAGGATCTCACAGTGGTGGTCAGGAGTTCTTACAACCAATGTTTCAAAAGAAACGTTGCCTCCATTTTCAGGATAAAATAATAAGCCAAGCAAGAAATCAGCATGAAGGAGGTAGCAAGTACAGCCTATTATTACTTCACGGAACACATGAATGAAACATTCAATAAATATTAACTTAATAGTTTCATTCATACATTAAACTTTGTAGTGTCTGTGGCATTCTTCAATTGAAATTTTAACAATTACAGGTTATAGCCCAACCTAGGCCAGCTGAAATCAATTTTTGAGCACCACGGTGTTATATTATGCTTAATGACAGATCATTATGAACGACTGACAGAAAAGGACATAGAAGGAAGAGGTCTTATTTGAAGGTTTAAAGAAAACCAGAAGACCCTCAATCAGGACAGAACAACATTAGAACCTGGAGGACTCTTAACAACTACAATGCATCTATTCAAAGTGGTCCATTAGAATATCCTATATAAAACTTCCTAGCACATTTTCTGAAATTCTATTCAAGAATATACTGTTTGTTTGTTGTTTAGAGCCCTCATCTTATGATTCACCATATTGTAAATTGCTGACATTGCATAGTATAGAATGATTTTTGACTGACTAACCTCTATGGTCAGGGAATAGAAAAACTTATTCTGTGGTACAAGTGTTTCAATCTCCATTATAGTTATGTAAAAAGAAAAACAGTTTACTTGTCCAGGACTATTGTTATCCATACTGGAATTTATGCACACTGCATTCTAAACTAACTGACTGCTTTTTACAGTAAGTACCTTTCCAATGGGAGGATCCACTTCTGTATCTTCCCTCCTAGGTCGTCCAGGACCTCTTCTTGATGATGTACGCTGATGAACCTGATGATTTTGCTTACTAGCTGATTGGGAAGAAATGGCTGTGGGGAGATCAAATGTGAGACACCCACGCTTGGTGACTTCTCCATCCTCTGTTGGATCAGAAACTACATCTCCACTTCCTCCTTCACCACTAAGGTTTGTCAAATCAATGGTTGAAATATCAACTCCCAGGCCTGGTATAACTGAAATTTTGTTGGAATTCTTGTCTGCATTTTCTGCATCCAATATAATCTTTCCATCTCCATCTTCAACAAGGCCATCTGTACTTAATACTACTTGACTAGAACCCCCAGACAGAAGGGTCAACTGCTTGGAAAGAAAGAGATAAATGAGTGCAGTGGTCATAATGAGGATCTCTGTAATTTACACAACTCACTTAAAACACACTTCCATCCTGAAGCATGACACTATGTCTGAAATTGATTAATGAGGTTAGTAAGCTGTACTCTTAATTCTTACAGTATAACTTCATGTTACATGTACCCATAATTACATGGCCATAAGATGAGTTCAGATAGCTCAGTGAATACAGTGACTTGCTGCACGCTGGTTGGTTGGGATTCAAAACTCAGCAGGAGCAAGAATTTTTTTCTTGACTACCATGTTCACCCAGCCTCCAATTTAATGGGTACTGGGAGCTCTAACTGTGGAGATAAACAGCTAGAGCATAATAAGCTGACCATTGACCTCCACATAATGTGTGGAGCTTTACCTCTGTATCCCCTACATGCATGACTTAAGGCTTAGACATAACAGCCTAGCTTAGCTTCTTGGGTTCATCACTGACACTGGAAAATTTAAATCATACCAAAGGGCTTAATGGTCTCCAATGTTAGATTTATCAAATTTCATGAAAATCTGTCCACATGGAAGAGCCAAAGAGTGGCTATTGTGAGCATACCAACTATAGGATTGTTCTCATGTAGCTAATAATTATTCTTCTGCTGAAACAGCTGCCTGCTTTAACAGAACCTAAAATGAGCCTATCCTGGATGTTACATTTGAAACATTAAACATACAAACTCATACCTGACTAGTATCGAGATACACTGTGTTGCTGGCTAGATTTTTAAGAATTAAGTTATGAACTCCAGATCCTGAATCAAGTATTGAACCATCCTGAAGTAAATGCAGTGGAAGAGTCACATATGTTGTGCCACTATCATCCAGGGCTAAATCTGGGAGGAAAAAAGTCATATAAAAACAAGTATTTAACAATGCAATTATAACACTTGTACTGCCTAGTAGCAAATAATACCTTTACCTTAAATTATTCTTTTCCAATTCTACAACACTTCTGTGTTCTGATATTAAGCTATCTACATTAAATACACTCTCTTCATTCTCTCTCTAATGAAAGCTCTTTCCCTTATGTTTAAATTCATTACATAATGACCAGTGCCACCTTTCTGCATAGAATTATCAGAACAGTAGAGAATTGAGATCACCTGAAGAAGCAAGCATATTGGTTCCATCAGAAAACATAAGTCCAGAGTTATTAAGGGTAGTTTCTGTGGCAAGAGAGACAACCTGTGTATTTGACACATCACCCTTTCTACAGTTCACCTCATCCATGTTCTGAAACAGACAAAAATAGAAATAATTTATTGTTTGACAATTTTCTAGCTATAAGATTACATTTCTCTTCAGGCTGAAACAAACAACTTATAGTTGGTGAAAATGTAGAATTTCAGACACCTCCCAAATTATTACCTATTCACCAGTCATGACTATTTTTGATCTCTGCAATGCTCTGCAATTTCTTAAGCTGAAAGTTCCGTTACAGAACTTAAGCAAGAGTTAATCATGAGACAATGAATTCATTTGCTGGTGTGAGACAAAACATCAAGAGAAATTACTTTCAAGTATGACTACATGTAACCCTGCTTTATATGAGTACAGAATTTGAAATAAATGAGATACCTTGCAAAAGCAGTTACTGATGTAAGCACTGATTTCCCATAATATTATGCAAGCCATTCAATGCCAAGCCTACACACTTTAACAAAAACTGTCACATGACCATCTCTAATTCTAATAAAATTCTGCAAGTTTGTTGGGTTTCCTTAGGAAGTGATATATACATATAAAATTTTACCTTCCTGTATCCATCAATGGCACATAAAGAATTTTTAAATGTTAAGTTTGCCTTAAATCTCCCATTCACTCAAATGCTTGAAACTCTGGTTGCATTTATGACAGACAACTTGTTCTTATAGAAACTGAAATTTCTTAAGTAGGTTTTTCACTTGGTATTCTGCTCACAATGTCTTACAGGCAAATTGACATTTTGATGTTTGAGCTTAGTTTACATACAACCGTATGAGATTTATGCATGTTCTTCCAATAACACCTGGTGATAATTTCAATATATCTTTGGAAAGTATCATGTGGGTACATGAAAGCTATGAGAGGATATGATTATTTGCCTGTTAGCAGTCTGATTAAATATGGTAAGTCATATCGTGACCTGTACAGACATGTTGCAGGGCATCATGACTCATCCAGCTTTTCAGTTCATAGTTGAAACCAGTGTAGTTAAGTTTATTTCCTCACATGGCAAATGAAACAAATCAAATCTGTAGTGGTTTCATCAAGTGCAAAAATTAAAATTTACTTCTGCTAGGTTTAAAATGGCTGCAAGAGCTACAAATGTCAGAGAACCTGATGTTCTAAAATGGTGTAGTGATCCCATGAATGTCAGTCACAGTCCAAGTTCCAAGAAAAACATGAGACTTGTGTTGGACTGGATGATGGATAAAGAGGGTTGCTTGTATTCAGAAAAGATAGACAATCAGTGATAAATGTAGGAAAATAATTGCAAATTTATTAAACAGCTGTTTCTGGAAGCTCAGAACATCACATAACAAAGAGGAAGACCAGTAAGCTTCAAAACTGAGCAGAAACACATTGCTTTTTCATGAGAAAGACTCTGGGTCATTAGAAGAGGGGGGAAGTACATGTAAAAAGGTTCAAATTTTGACTGTTCCTTCAAAGACCTGATCAATAAAGAAGATCAAATGAAAGTTAATAGCCTCAAATTACATGGTTCACACTGCCAAGAAATTAGTGGTTGAGAAACTTTGTCAAGCCCAAATGTAAAATCAGGCAAAGTGCTTCATCCTGCAACAGCGAAAATGGTGAAACAGTTTTATGTATCATATGAAATTAGCTGGATCATGCTAGGGATAAAAGGTAATGTTTCTCTTAACTTAGAAGGCTAGAAGGTTCACCTTGAGAAACAACTGATATTATGTAACCTACGACAATTTTAATTTCAATAAGAAAGAGAAACATGAGAAGTTGCTAGAATTTTCTAAGTTCGCAGTTATGATCAACTATGTGCTGATTGGCATAAGTGGCATGCATAGTTTGTTAATGTACCATTTACTAGAATGAGAAACTTATGTTTCCAGATGCAAAATTGTATGATATGAATGAAAGCAAGTAAACCATATTTCTGTCAAAAATTGCTTGTATGTGACAAGTGTGTGCGTCTCCATGGGGACTGTGAGAACTGTGGGGACTGAGAATCTATTCAGAAATACTGAACAGAGATTTGAAGACAATACCACAGACAATATAACCTACAGAATGCAGATTCTGCCTATCAACCCTGGAAACAACCATGCAATCTTGCAGGGACTTTCTCAAGTTTTTTGCTGAAGAGCTAAGCATCCTACTTCATCACTATTTTATACCATGACAGCAATCATGCTTTATAAAGAAATGAAGTTGAAAACTTAAAACTAATGAAACTGTTGCAATTTCTCTGAAAACTACTCCAAGTACAAGTCATTCACTGCAACAATGGTCAGGGAACTCTTCATACATTTGTGGTTTATTATTAAAAAAAATACAATGACAGAACATATAAATTTTGTTGTGACATCAGACTCTTTTGGGGCATGCAATAGCGCAGTTGGTTGAGACACTATGCTACAAATCAGAAGGTGGCAGGTTTGATTCCTGATGAGGTCAATGGATTTTTTAATTGACCTAATCCTTCCAGTCACATTATGGACCTGGGGTTGACTCAGCCTCTAACAGAAATGAGTACCAAGAACCTCCCTGGGGGTTAAGGATGGCCACTGCATAAGGCTGATAACCTCACTGCCATCTCTGAGCCGACGGTCTACAAACTGTGAGGATCTTGACGTCCCACAACAATATGGGCCTCCATGGCCTGTTACAGGGATAGCTTCACCTTTTTACATCAGAATGATTAAACATGGCACAGTTCTTGCACATAAATTATGCAGCTTTCATTTCCTTGCAGTATGAAAACAGAAAAAATTTCATCAACCTTTGGTATCATAAAGATGATTCTGTTATGGATGTCATGTGGCAGTCCTCTGCAAGTCACATGGCAAAGGTGCATGTGATGGAATTGAAGAAATGATTGAAAGGGTAGCAAGGAAGTACACCTGCAAGGTCAAGGGTATGAAGTGGAAGACTTCAGAGGATTTGTAAATTGTGAATATAACAGAAACTGGCAGTTTCCGTGTGTGTTACAAGTGAATGACACCAAAATTCAACTAACATTTTTACATCCATCTGGCCCTCTTTTATGTATCTTTCGCAGCCAGATATTTTGTGGATTCCAGCTCCAGAAGTGGATCCAGAAACTGCAATGTGTCGCATATTATCAGTGTAAAAAAAATCCTATTGCACCACTGAGAAACAAGAAACCAGGCTTCACACTGTGAATGTAGCTACTTCTAGGCAGTATTTCTTACTGATAAGAAAACTAACATTTTAATGAACATGCCTGCCAGATTTCTTTTCTTCTTCTTTTTGTCTTCTTTATTAATGTTGTACAGTATGTATATAAATTATCTGTACAACTTTACTCATGAATAAAAACTGCATGAGAAGACATGGACACACTGAGCATCATCTGTGTTAGAAACTCTCAAAGTTTGTTCTGTACAATACACACATTGAACATGGGCACCAATCTGTCACACATACAAAGTCCAAGCAATATTCAAGCTCTATCCATGTGCGCTGCAGCATGCCAATGTTGAGCATTGCAACAGTAGCTTGAATTCTGTTTTTCAAATCATTGATGCAGGTCACTGAAGTTTAGTAAACAGTCTTTTACAATAATCTCATAGGAAAAAAATTACAGGGAATCATATCCAGTGATCTGGCTGGCCAAGCTACAGAAGTAGCATGGCCGATCCACTGGTTTAGGAAATGCTTATTAAGAGATGCCTAAATGAGGCTCCAATGTGGTGTTGTGATGTCTTTCTGTATGAACATGGCACGCTGCAGTTCCTGTAACTGTGGACAGACAAAGTTTTCCAGCATATCCAATGGCTGGATGTCATAGTTGCTTCAGCAAAGGGAAAGGGTTGTCTCTATTGTGCTTCCCTATAGCATGAGGGTGTTCAGATCACCAGAGGAACACATTGTTTACTAAAAATGTATCAATGCTCTTGATGGTGGCACCTTGTAATAGTTTTGAAATGTCTTTGGACCTGTGTATCTGGCTTTGTTTTGACAAACCACATCATGAACTGTGCCCTCTACTAGTGGTTCATGGTGACTGAGCCGATGATTCAAACAGTGGAACAGAAATGAAGCTGCTATTGCAACAGTTCATACTGACATCATGCAATGTATGGAGAGTGCATTAATATTGCTTTGGCACTGTACCCGTGACAACTGGTGCCCATGTTGAATGTGTGTACTATTCAGAACAAACTTTGAATTTTCTCTCACAGATGATACACAAACAGTATGCTTATGTCTTTTCATACAGTTTCTATTCATGAGTAAAGCTGTAAAGATAATTTATATACACCCTATGTAGTAATCCAAATGGCCAACAACAATATGTATGTTACCTGTGGTTATGAACAAATGCATATCTGATCAACCCATTCTCATCCTAATATGAAATTTCCTAAAAATGCATTTTAAAAAATCATTGACTGAATTGAAAAATTTGCATAAATCTGTTTTTTCTTTCATAAATTAGGGTCAAGATGTTAATGTGTCCTAAGTATTATGAGTGCTACATAAAATGCATCCCCACTTAACAGCTTTCAATGGGTACAGGACTGAGCTCTCTGCCTTTATTACACCTGAGATATAACAATATTAGAGAAGCAGGGTGTAAAAAAGTTAAGGAAAACTTAAAAATCCAATAATTTTGATATCGACATGGAAAGGAAAAACTTCATACTTATCAGACTCTGTAGACTTACAAAATGTCACTGAAATGTAAAGTGGTCACATCAGTTGCTGTGCTGATATGACATGCAATGATCTGCACCTCATGGATGACATTTTGGCTCTGACACTTCTGTCCTATCACCCCTCAAATAAGAGCAAGTAAAAATTAATGGCAATTTCAGTTTACTTCAGAAGTGATGCTGGAATCACAGAAAGAAAATGGATATATAGAATCCAAACTCTTCTTTAATTCCAACTAGTTGGTCTTCATTGCCTTTTCAGTGATGATAATACTGTGATATGTTTAGTTAGCTTCTTTGGTAGAATGTTCCTAGGAACAACCTCTAATCCACTTTTGTAGTCAGAGGTTGTAAAAACTTGTGAAATGTATCAAAGAATGAGAGTTCAGAAAGAGGACAACTGTTTTAAGCCCATGGAAAGTTTTTACAAATGGAATGGTGGAATGATTCTATAGAGTGGATGCATAAAGGTGAAAGGCAAAGTTGTCCCTGTGCTTAATTAATTAAGCACTAAGCTATGAAGGCATATAGGGGGAGTGGAGGTACAGATTCACATTTTCTTGACCTCGGCAATAGTTCGAGGTGAGTGGTCAGCTTCATGCCACAGCCGCTTTACCCCCTGGGGAGAGCCCTCGGTACCATTGGATAGGAAGCCAGGGGGGCCTCAGAGCCGGTGTGGATAACATGGAGATGAGAAAATTTTTGACCCTACCAGGACGTGAACTCCAACCCCTTGGTCGACCAGCCCGTAGCCAGTAGCTATACCGACTATGCTATCTCGGCTCAGAGTGGATGTGTTAATTTGCTTATTTAATTTGATGTTCTCCTGGCATTTACATGGAGGGACTGCAGAAAATGGTAAGAAATGCCAGGATAGCTGGCATCCTGGGTAAGAGTTGAATTGGTCACCTTGTAAACATAAAGCAGAAGCATTACCATTTGGGCCAGCTTACTCAGTACGAGCATTCCTGATCATCAACCGCAACAAATTGAGGTTAATGAGCAGATCAGTGTACACAGTACAATCAAAGAATCAGCACTGATGAAATGAGCATCAGTTATCACTGTGTCTGTAAACTCATTCAAGATGAGCTGGGATACTGCAAAATCTGCATGAGGTTGGTCAAAAACCTACAAATACAATGGAAGAACGCATCCTCTTCAATCGCCAAAGCATAAATCTCAGCCTCTGCATGAAATATCCCCATGGTTTGTTGCAATTCTAGTAGTCCTGCACTTGTTCATTTTCAAGATTAAGGTATAACAGTCGTTAGCCATCAATGGTGACATGCTGTACAAAAGACTGAAGCTGGATATTTGGTCAAAATGACAATGACTGCTTTCAAAAAGCATTCTTCTGCTCCACAATAATTCTCACTGTCGTGTGGCTGCTCACTTGCCAAAACCACTGACAATTTGACATTAAAGTCCTCCAACATCCACTGTAAAATCCCAACTTAAAGCCATTCAGATTTTATGTTACAGAACTGCTGAAAGAAGCATCACAAGGCCAGAATTTCTTTGGCAATGATGTAGTGAATGGTGCATTGCAATAATGGCACACAATCCAACCAAAAACTTATTTTGATCAAATCAAGAAGCTTCTGAACTGCTTCACCAAATGCAATGAAAAGCAGAGCAATTACACAAAAAAGTAAGATATTCCTGACCTCAAAGTGATTATTTTATTGAAACTTAACATAAAATTGCCTTTAATTCTTTACTCACCTTCATACTGTTTGATATGCAGTTGTTACTGTGGAATCTGGGTTCCTCTAGATTAGGTTTCGTTTCTGATCACTATTCAGATTAATTTGGATCATCTAATAATGCTTACATATGTATAAAGGTTAGGTGTTGTGTGAATGCTGTACTAGACTATCAGGTCACTTTGAACTGACAACACTTTTGTTACTTATTTCCATTTTATATATGCTGTATACTCTGTTATTCCTGTAGCTTGTTCTTCAATAGAAGGCATAAAAGTTGGTATATATCTCCAATCAGCAGCTTAAACTTGTCCACTTCTACAAAAAATCTGGTGTAAAAAACTGTAAAAGAAGCAGAATTTCAAGTTTGGTAGGATATTACAGGGATTTAAACCTAATTCAAGAGGCCTTTATTATTCTTTTACACAAAATCAAAGTACACAGTGTTTAGCACGAATGTGACCACCATATAATGTATGCAAGCCATGACAGCAGAACTGAGGCCATTTGGTGTAGTCATGGCAAGACATCTGCTATTCCTAAATGGAAGCATTTATCTGCCTAGTATAGATATGTTCCCATTCTATTTCGTTTGTGTTCCTTTGTTCCTAATTCTTACGTTGATTGTTGTTGAATACAATGCTCTCCTGTTATAAATGATAATGAAATTTACAAGAGTTCTGAATAAAGTCCTTAACTGCTATGAGGCAAAACCTCACTGTAAATTCTGTACCTACTTTTGTGGCTTGCATGCTGTATAAATTTAGGTTTTGTTTTACAATTTAAATACCGAACATAAACGGTTTTATCATTCAGTCCTAACCTATCACTAAATTTGGATTTTATTTGAGATTCATAGCTCCAACCCATGCCATATTTCAACATAACAAATAAAACTGGAGATCATACTGTAATGATATACTCTATTCAGTGTGTGTGTGTGTGTGGGGGGGGGCATATATTATTCTTCATATAAGATCAGCCTGAGGACATCCTTCTTATTAGTATCCAAACTATGGCCTCTAGTGTAAAATTAAACTTCAATAAATCTTGGAAATTTGTTGTTGCACATTTCATTTCTGTGAAGATCACAACTCTTTTGGCTGTAATTTCTGAATGAAAATTATGAAGTGCTTATTATATCCATCAAGTGTGCTCAATTTGTGGCACACTACGTAGCAAATCGAATCACTCAACTTTCCAAACGATGGCAACTCTCAGAACCACCAAGTGTCTCCAGATATCAGCTTCAAAGTTCTGGTTATATTTTCATCGTTTGCACTAACTAGACAGACTTCATTATGCTCAAGGAAGGTTTTATTAAGTAATGCTGTTGCAAACTGAAATGTTGGAAAGCAGGTGAAAAGGTTGCAACTTCTTCATCATAACATATATTTAACAAAACATATATACTAAATGTACGTATTTTTATTTCTAAATTATATTAAATTCATTAACTGTCATGGATATGTGAATCACAATAAATTTGACAACATGGTGATCTATGAGGTACATGCAAATCATCACTGTAAAAGGTGTATCCTATTGTGTGCGTGACCATGTTCTATACTACCTACGTCATACATCGTACGTGATATTGTGTACTTCTCACTGAGAAAATACGTATAGAGATATTTGTTTTTAAATTCTTGGTACGTTCGCACGACTTGGCATATTTTTCAACAAAATAACAAACAAAAACAATACATATATGACCATGCATGCATTTAACTATAATATATAACTTTTCAACATAATCATATTAATAAAATTACATGTACGAAATCAGCAATAACATGTTCAAGCAAAACCGCCAAACGTGCACGTCTTCGGATAACTTCATTCATATTTTATTCGACTCCCAAAGCCTACGGCCTACTTTACGGTATCATTCCGCCCTGAGAATAAACACATAGGACCCCTTTGTCGAAATACATACCTCAAAGACAGACACATAAATGCAGTTCAGACTTATTGAAGATTACTATAACATTTCTCTTTTATGCAAAATGGCTCGTTTTACGTATAAAATAACACAAATTCATCCTATTTATCGTTGACGTAGAATCACCAAAAACAACATGGCGGAACAAGAAAATCCTACCGATTTCCTGTCACACAACAGCACGATTCCGGCAGCGAAGTATAGATGGCAGACCAGCTGAACAGTCCTAGTATGCAACCTAACGGCGATAACTAGAAGTAAGTAACCTAAGAATTTAGTACAATGAAACACATAAAATGGCGTATTGTTTTGTATAGGTGAATTATATGTCTTATTTTGAGAGAGAACACGAGTATAAAAGAGCGCAGGAAAACATCTGAACCCTAGAAGTTTGAAGTGGGCAATTTAGAATATTATAAATACCGAACAGTACTCGTGCTACGTATTCAGGAAGTACTGTGTTCAAGTCTTAGCCCGGATGCTGACTATCCTGAACAAGTTTTCGTAATTTTACCCAACCCTTCGGGCAGATCCCTCAGTAGTACCTCAGATTAAGCTATAACAACTTCCTTCCACATCTTTTCAAATTAATTATTCTTTAGTCATTCTATCATTTTCCGCTATATGAAGTGGGTACCGAAAGTATTTCTACACAATATTCGGTGGTATATAGCACCTTTAAATACACTATATAGTGAATTTAGAAGTAGAATAAAATGAATGCAAATGAGTTTATAACGTATATCATTGAAAATAAAATAACATATACTGATTATATACTTGATTAAATCATAGAGTAACAATAACACAAATATGCAAATTTCATTGTGAAATAGGCTTTATTTGAATACTATTAATGGCCACTGAATATTTTCAAACACAATAGTGAGATATATTAAGTTTCATAACAAGATCTGTCCGATAGTTCCAATGAGAGTGTCCTTCAGTTGTGAATTACATTTCATCTATTTAACAACATCTCTACAAAGAATTGAGTGACCTTCAATGAAAAAGAATATTCCTCCTTTGCGGTATCAAGGTCACATCCATTGTGAGATATGAAAAGTAACTTTTATTTTTTTACAGTGCGGTATGATATTTAAAAGATAGGAGACACTGACACGGCTGAAAATGAATGTCGGTCAAAATTGTTATCAGAGTGTGATACATCTTACTAGACATGTACGAAAAGAAAAACAACAATAAGTGGTCAGAATATTATCGTGGACTTTGCTTTACAATTTATTAAAATAAGCATCTCATTACGTAAGGACTGAAAAATGTTCTGTACAAGGAATAACTCCAAGAAACAGATCTTTCTTCCATTAGGAAAATAGATAAATTTTCTGAGCCACACATGGATAAGCCCTTAGAGTCTTTAAAGAAGTTATATTTTCCGACGATAGAAAATTAAACATTTCTGCTCTGAAAAGTCTCAAATTAATTCAACGAAAAGATATCAACGAACTCAAAAAGGAAAAATCTTCATTTACGATTAAATATGGCGGCATTCAAGTGATGGTATGGGGGTGCGTATGATGGTATAGGAAACCTAGTATTTATTTGTGGCATAATAATAACAATTTGTGAGACAGTTTATATGAGAACGGGCTGAAGTGGCACTTCCACGAGTCTTCTCACTTCAGTGGGATAATAGCGCAAAGTATTGCCAAGACGACAAGCGAATGGCTGCAGTTTAATGTTGGTCATAGTTTTCAGGCTTCTCTGCAATCATCGGGCCTCAAATTAATAAAAAATTTATGATATGTGCTGGATAGAGAGGTGAGGCAATTGAATATATTAAGGAAAGGTAGCTTGACAAGTGCAGTGTCAACAGCATGGGCAAAAGAGGGAACAGAGACCATTCGCATTCAGGTAAGATCAATGTCAAGAAGCCTGAAATGCTTAATAGAACTTAGGGGTATGCGGACTATGTGTTAAATCTTTGGTATTGGATCTGTCACGAAGCAAATTTTGTTTTGATCATATTGTGCAACTGGCATCTTTGATCATAACACAAGCCGTTTTCGTTGCTATTTTTTTCTTTAATTTTCTGATCTCTTAACGACTGAATTACGTAGTTCCAAACAATATATACAAATTCATTTCGTACCTTACAGGGAATACATCACGTCTCCGCTACAAGATTAACCGGCTAATGCTGTTCAGGGAGATACACTTGTCGCGAGAACCACACGAAACAGAATTAAACTCCATGGGCAGGATGAAGAATTTAAGTGTGTTGAAGTATGTGGTACATATGGATCCATGGAGCTTTAGAAGTTTAAAAATTTTATTTCTGTTTAATATTTCTGTTCTTGGTAATACAATGCAATATAAAGATTTTCATTAATTTCTTTTGTGTAACTGAAGTTATTTATAAAAGACGGGGAGTGAAAATACGTTTTGCACCAGTCTCAATCTTAGTTATTGGAAGCATCGGTGAATACACCACAAAACAAACATAACAACTAACTTGTTAGTTTATACAGATCACGTAGTATTGTCAGAGTAGGCATGTAGCAGTCGGTCAGTTTATTCTGTGTTTGCTTCCTTACGACACCTTACAACGGGCTGATCCCCCATCCAAGGAGTCCTACCGACTGTCTAAACTTATGAAATTGAAGTGAAAGATCGTTTCACGGATGTCCTATGCTCCAAGTGGGAGCAACAAGAATGTAGGAGGAAGAAGAAGAAGAAGAAGTACCATAAGAGTATTACAACTAAACTTTCTTTCTTCCGATTATTAGAGCTCCAAAACCCGTTCGACATATCCAATATTATAATATCTGTCGAAGAAACCCCCTCTTTCACAAAACTCTGCAGTTCTTCATATTATGGTATGACCAGGGAAAGCGAACTTCTTCAGTGGTTGGTGCCAGATTAGGCTTACATCAGCCTGTACAGAGATGGGCAAAACGGATCATTACCGAGATCCAATTAATTCACTTCGGATTATCTTATTCACCCGTTCACTTCGATTACTTGCCCATGTTAGAGGATATGCTACATTGGGCATGACTGCAATTGTTGGACGATGTAGTGGTTAAAGGACCGGAGGGCTCACTAGGACTTGCAGCAAACAGAAAACCCTCCCATGCTTACCAGGAGTAGGGATAGCTCAGTCGGTGAAGAGACTAGTGTACGTGCTCGAAAACCGAGGATTCGGGATTCGATCTGCGGCAGAGGTAAGAGATTTTCCTTTCTCCATAATGTCCAGATCGGCTCTGTGGTTCACCCAACCTCCGACAATGTTTGATTTGAGGCTTCTATTTTCATCGCCTCCTACGACTCGCAGGGCTACGGTTGAGATTTTCGACACTGCCTCCACACACACGGTGACACATAGAGTCTGACGGACAAAGAAACATTCAAGGAGGACTGAAACGACCACAGGGACTTCAATAGAGCTATGTACTGGAAATGCAGGAGAACAACAGTAAAGGAGAAATCAAATGATATTGCCAATTTATCATTTCAACAGGTTCCATTATGGAAGATCAGCAGGTTGCTAGGAAAACATAAAACTGGTCCTCATCTCAACCAGGAATATTTCACACACGTTAAGACCACCGAAGTATGGCATAGTACTGAAGGGCTCTGGAGAGTAGAAAACTCTAAATGAATATGAAAAAGTGTATATAGGACAGACAAGTCGATCTATTGTGCAAAGTTGTGCGGCTGTGCCAGCCGGACAGGCCCCCAGTAGAAGAACGCAGCGCCGAATCGGACCACCGTATCAAGGTACCAGCTAGAACACTAGGCTACATGGGCCGACTTATTGAAACGGCAACAGATTAATATTTACAAAGAGGAAGGATTCCAATTCAGCAAAGCATGGAACCCGACCACCAATTATCCTATTATTAGGGCTTTCTGGCACAGGTGGCTTAGGCGACGTCCAGGGTGACAAACAGAAAAGGGGCATGTTCAGCTGCGGAAAGTAGAAATCAGTCGCTATATGAGGAGTCCAGATTAAGCGACATAGTGATTAGGTCTAGAGCTGGATGGGTGACCACAGAGTTTGATCCTAATCTCCTGTCGCCTAGTGCCTCAATAGGATGACGCATCATGTTGACACGTTAAAAACTAAACTCCGTGGCCTGTAGTCCGCAAGCGAACTATACTGACCGAGCGACCGCCTCTTGTCAACAAAGTTAGTGCCAACTTTAGCGGATAGAGGGTGCCGCGTGGTCAGCGCAACGAATCCCCACGGCCGTTAATTTCGGTTGTCTAGACCGGAGCCGCTATTTCCTTGAAGCAGCTCCTCACTTATCATCACGAGGCTCAGTGAACCCCGTTCCAGACCCACTTCTCAGAAAATCTGGTAGCGCCGGGACCTCTGGATCTGTAGCCAGGAACTCTGACCACTAGACCACAGAGGCGGTCACATTGACACGACACACACACACACACATATATATATATATATTCATACACACACACACACACAAATTTTAAGTCTTCACGTCTTCTGTCTACAAACATACAAATTAAAGTACACAAAACTATAATTTCTCCTGTAGTTTTGTGTGTGTTTAAAACTTGGCTTCTGAGACTTTAAGGGAAGAAGATAGAGCGATTGTGTTTGTGAAGGGAGTGTTGAGGAGATTATTTGGGCCAAAGAGGGATGAAGCGATGGAAAGTTTGAGGAAACTGCTTAACGCGTAGCTTCTTGTATAATATAATTAGAATTATCAAGTAATAGAGGATTATATAGGCAGGATGTGAGACACGCAAGATAAACACAGGTCTATCCGCGGCCATACCCCTCACCATCCTTGACGATGGAGACGGAGAAAGCCTCTGAAACGTGCATCCTTAACATAACATTAACATAACTCCTCCCGAAATAGATTTCAATGTATTCGTTCTTCATGAAATCTTCAAATCTTACATTTAGAATGATTTATTTGCTCACAAGTGAGATTTTTTTTCACATACCCTGAACATCAGAAAAGCAGTCTGTTACCCAGAGCCATTTGGACATGGCGACGAGTAAAACAGTCATTGTCCCTACCGGGAATCGATCTCGACAGTTCGGCACATGTACAGACCTACCTTGGATAAAAAAAAAAACTCCGTGACCTAGAGTCCGCAAACGAACTATACCGACCGAGCAACCTCCGCTAGTCAACGAAGTTAGTGCCAACTTTAGCGGATAGGAGGTGTCCCGTGGTCAGCTCAACGGATCCCCACGGTCGTTAATGTCGGTTTTATAGACCGGAGCCGCTATTTCCTTGAAATAGCTCCTCAATAATCCTCACGAGGCTGAATGGATCCTGTTCCAGACCCACTATTTCTCAGAAAATATGTAAGCTCCGGGAATTAAACCCGGGACCTCTGGATGTGTAACCACGAACTCTGACCACTAGAACACACTGGCGGTCACGACCTACCACGGATCACGTTTATTAATACAGAACTTAAAGAAAATTACTGCCTGTTTATCTCTTTCATTGCTAAATTTAATTTTGGAAACGAATGCCGACTCCTGTTTCCATATTTCTAATGCAGCTTCTTTATAAGGTTTAAAAATCTACTTCATTCCTCATAAAAAGTATGTAAAGCTATCCCTGTACCAAGCCGTGAAGGCCCATAGGG
>NW_019733838.1:2131267-2133067 GCF_002891405.2 Cryptotermes secundus | reverse complement strand
GGTAGTCATTTCTGTTAGAGGCTCAGTCAACCCCAGGGCCTAGTGTGACTGGAAGAATTGGGTTAACTGAAAAAATCCAATGACCTCATCGGGACTTGAACCCTCGTCTTTCCGGCTTGTATCATAGCCCCACAACCAACTACGCTACCGCGNGAAATAAGAAAACGGAAGGCTAATTGGATTGGTCATGTTTTACGCAGAAACTGCCTTCTAAAAGAAGCTATCGAAGGAAAGATAGATGGTAGAAGTGAAGTGTTAATTAGAGTCAGTGAGCAGAGGAATACCCTACATGAAATAAGAAAACGGAAGGCTAATTGGATTGGTCATGTTTTACGCAGAAACTGCCTTCTAAAAGAAGCTATCGAAGGAAAGATAGATGGGCGGATAGAAGTGACAAGAAGACGAGGAAGAAGACGTAAGAAGATGCTGGATGACCTTGGGGACAGAAGAGGATACTGTCATTTGAAGGAGAAAGCTCTAGATCGCATTAAGTGGAGGAATTGTTTTGGAAGAGACTGTGGACCTGTCGTCTTGACAGATTACTGATGATGATGATGATGATGAGTCCTCATACGGAACAAATAAATACCTTGTGTATAAGAAATTCGGATTCCTATATAATTTTGAAGCTTTCAAGTGTTAAAATTTCCAGTGCTGATATTCTAAATTACTGATTTAAATTGTTGATATATGACAGAAAGTTTATTTTCCCTTATGTTATGTAATTCATAATCTGATGGGAGCAGAAAAGGAAAACGTTTCCTAACGATATTTCTCGTTTTTAGGACGGGAAGGGTTAAAAAGACCTTATTAGATTTATATTGCAGTACCGACTCTAATACTATCTTTCTCACTCCAGTTTGTTTCTAGGCCATTGCAATCGAATCTCAACTTTCCCCCCTTCCTACCCCTATCCATTTCCTTCTCACAATCTCTCTCCCTAGAATAGCGACCTATCAAAAAGCTGCGAACTCAAACTTCCGTTACAAATGTCCTTTAAACTTGTAATGCATCCATGAGGCGCGTGGGTAACCCTTTAATTACAAGCCGTAAATTAGAGAGAAATGTTCGATATAATGTGATAGCGCCACAAGGGTCGCCAAAATTTACACCCCTTCACGCGGCAAGCCTAGATAGCTCTTCGAAAAGTTAAACTAGAGACACAGTGGCACTGCACTTACCCACTGAGCTCTGCCTTATGGAGAGGTTCGTGGAGAGACAAAAGGAACTCTCTAGGAGATCTCAGTTCGGCAAATATCAGCTCCTATCATAGTGAATATTCCTTTAAGCCAAATGTCTATCTTTCAGTAGCTACATAACTACTACAGTTCCATACAAATTGTTTAAATTTTGCAACTGGAAATAGAGATAATTTAATAGAAGAATGGATAGGTTTGTCAAGTTATTTACTTTCTTCCATACTTATGTGCCTCTGCCTAAGTTTATTATCGCAACACACGAACACTACACGAAAACAAACTTAATTTCCTAGTACTTCGGTGACCATAATTATCGTTGAAAACGTGTGCAGTGAATGTTCAAAATACTTACGAAGTTTGTGTTTCATATTATCGCGGGTTTAGTGATAAGATACAGAGTTCGGACTGATAAGTGAACTATAAGTTCATTATTATTTGTAAAAAGGTAAAGTTGCCCTTGTGCTTAACTAATTAAACACTAAACCATGAAGGCGTATGGGGGAGTGGATGTATAGATCCACAATCTTTTGACTTCGGCATTAGTTGGAAGTGAGTGGTCAGCTTCACGCCATTGCCGCTTTACCCCCGGGGAAAGAGCCCC
>NW_019733838.1:1999618-2128001 GCF_002891405.2 Cryptotermes secundus | reverse complement strand
TTAATTAATTCCTGGTAGTCATTTCTGTTAGAGGCTCAGTCAACCCCAGGGCCTAGTGTGACTGGAAGAATTGGGTTAACTGAAAAAATCCAATGACCTCATCGGGACTTGAACCCTCGTCTTTCCGGCTTGTATCATAGCCCCACAACCAACTACGCTACCGCGTGTCCCCACTTCATTCCTCATGCACACAAAAAGAAATATTCCACCCCATCATAAACACCGCCGGTTACGGTAGCCGAGCATTCTAAAGTATGAACTGTCATCGCTCGCTCGGAAACCTGGATCGTGGGTTCGGATGTTTCCTGTGAGGTACGAACTGAATTCTTATATATTATTCTTATACACTGCCGGTTACGGTAGCCGAGCATTCTAAAGCATGAACTGTCTTCGCTTGCTCGGAAACTTGGATCGTGGGTTCGAATCCCACACAAGACATGGATGTTGATATGTGTTTAATCTGTGTTTGTGTTGTCCTGTGTTTAAGTAGAGGCCTTGCGATGAGCTGATCACCAGTCCAATTAGTCCTACAGCTTATGAAAATTATCAGTGAAACTGAGAAATCAGCCCTATGCTCAAATTTGGAGTGGGAGGAGACAAGTTATAAACACCACCTGGTTAAAGCTGTTTGCGGAAATAATCGTTGTTAGTCCTCATACGGAACAAATAAATACCTTGTGTATAAGAAATTCGGATTCCTATATAATTTTGAAGCTTTCAAGTGTTAAAATTTCCAGTGCTGATATTCTAAATTACTGATTTAAATTGTTGATATATGACAGAAAGTTTATTTTCCCTTATGTTATGTAATTCATAATCTGATGGGAGCAGAAAAGGAAAACGTTTCCTAACGATATTTCTCGTTTTTAGGACGGGAAGGGTTAAAAAGACCTTATTAGATTTATATTGCAGTACCGACTCTAATACTATCTTTCTCACTCCAGTTTGTTTCTAGGCCATTGCAATCGAATCTCAACTTTCCCCCCTTCCTACCCCTATCCATTTCCTTCTCACAATCTCTCTCCCTAGAATAGCGACCTATCAAAAAGCTGCGAACTCAAACTTCCGTTACAAATGTCCTTTAAACTTGTAATGCATCCATGAGGCGCGTGGGTAACCCTTTAATTACAAGCCGTAAATTAGAGAGAAATGTTCGATATAATGTGATAGCGCCACAAGGGTCGCCAAAATTTACACCCCTTCACGCGGCAAGCCTAGATAGCTCTTCGAAAAGTTAAACTAGAGACACAGTGGCACTGCACTTACCCACTGAGCTCTGCCTTATGGAGAGGTTCGTGGAGAGACAAAAGGAACTCTCTAGGAGATCTCAGTTCGGCAAATATCAGCTCCTATCATAGTGAATATTCCTTTAAGCCAAATGTCTATCTTTCAGTAGCTACATAACTACTACAGTTCCATACAAATTGTTTAAATTTTGCAACTGGAAATAGAGATAATTTAATAGAAGAATGGATAGGTTTGTCAAGTTATTTACTTTCTTCCATACTTATGTGCCTCTGCCTAAGTTTATTATCGCAACACACGAACACTACACGAAAACAAACTTAATTTCCTAGTACTTCGGTGACCATAATTATCGTTGAAAACGTGTGCAGTGAATGTTCAAAATACTTACGAAGTTTGTGTTTCATATTATCGCGGGTGTAGTGATAAGATACAGAGTTCGGACTGATAAGTGAACTATAAGTTCATTATTATTTGTAAAAAGGTAAAGTTGTCCTTGTGCTTAACTAATTAAACACTAAACCATGAAGGCGTATGGGGGAGTGGATGTATAGATCCACAATCTTTTGACTTCGGCATTAGTTGGAAGTGAGTGGTCAGCTTCACGCCATTGCCGCTTTACCCCCGGGGAAAGAGCCCCAGGTACGCATTGGATAGGAAGTTGGGTGGACCCCAGAGCCAGTCTGGACGTCGTGGAGAAAAGAAAAATTTTCCCCTCACCGGGACTCAAACTCCGATCCCTCGGTCGTCCAGCCCGTAGCCAGTGGCTATATAATTACAACATTTCCACTATTCTACACAAGGCACATACTCCACGTAGCTGAGTCCTTTTTAAGAAGACAGCAGTTTCTCACCCACTCAAGAATTTCTCAATATTTCAAGGGACCCGAATGTTCATTATCTTGTTCACAATAGCCCTCGTCTGGTCACTACTTTCAGCTTGATTAATCCAGTCATGGCCACACCATCCTATTTCTCAAAGATTCATTTTAATATTATCTTCCCTCCTCCATCTGGGTCTTCTTAGTTGGGTATTTCCTCCGTAATTCACACGAATATCCTGCATGCATTCCTGTTCTCCATTCCTGCTACAAAGCAGCCCATCTTATCTTCCTTTACTTTATAATTCTACTTATATTTGGTGAGGAGTACAAATTATGAAGCTCCTCATTATACTCGTTTCATTTTGTTCTCCTGCGGCTCAAATAATCTCCTCAGAACCCTTTTTTCAAATTCCCTCAGACTATGTAAGTACTTTTATTAATCACAGGGATAAAATTACATATTTTAATTGTTTTGTGTTTAGACAGCAGAAGAGAAGACGAAAGGTCCTGAACTGAATGGCAGTAAGAATTGCCCAGATTCGATGCGTCTTCATTTCCTCACGAAACATACTCGTATTTTTGTTACTCTCGTTCCCAAATATTTTAACTTTGCCACATTTCCAGGTTATCTGTAGGCTATCTTTATGTTCTGGATTTTGGTCTGAATTCTGACCACGAGACATTAACATATACTTAGTTTTCTCTGTATTTACCCCTAGACCAACCCCCTTAGTAGAGTCAATCAGACCTCCTCTGATTCTCCTTATGGCATCTATATTATCTCCCAATAGATTCGTATCATCAGCATAGGCCAACAGCTGATGTGTCCCGTTTAATTTCAGTCGCACTTGCTTTCNCGGTATCCATAAAACTATTTAGCTTTGCCAAAATGCGCATAAAGAAAATGAGTAAATATTTTCCTGATGCTTTTCTTAATAGAAATTGTCTAAAACAAAAAACTGCTTAATCGCCATTGCTCTTTTACTTCTTCTTAGAATATGCCATTAGGAAGACCCAGGAAAGCAAGTGCGACTGAAATTAAACAGCATATTGAGCTGTTGTTCGTAGTGATCAGACCGCCTCTGTGGTCTAGTGGTCAGAGTTCCTGGCTACAGACCCAGAGGTCCGGGTTCGATTCCAGGCTCTACCAGATTTTCTGAGAAGTAGTGGGTCTGAAACGGGGTCCACTCAGCCTCGTGAGGATAACTGAGGAGCTATTTCAAGGAAATAGCAGCTCCGGTCTAGAAAACTGAGATTAACGGCCGTGGGGATCCGTTGCGCTGATCATTCGACACCCTCTACCTGCTAAAGTTGGCACTAACTTCGCCGACTAGCGGCGGTCGCTCGGTCGGTATAGTTCACTTGCGAACTACAGGCCACGGAGTAGCTTACTCAGTAAGGCTGGTACATCTGCTCTGCCGATCCCATGGCGTTGCTAAGTCGGGTCCTACTGATATTCTCAGTCAATATGATTGCACAGTGTGGGTACACTTACTCAGTAAGGCTTGTGCAGCTGCTCTGCTGGACCCATGGTGTTGCTAGGTCGGGCCCTACTGATATTCTTGGCAATATGATTGCACAGTGTGGGTACACTTACTCAGTAAGGCTTTTGCAGCTGCTCTGCTGAACCCATGGCGTTGCTAGGTCGGGCCCTGCTCATACTGTCTGGCTATCTGATTACTCAGTAAGGCTGGTACGGCTGCTCTGCCGATCCCATGGCATTGCTAAGTCGGGCCCTACTCATACTCTCTGGCTATCTGATTACACAGTGTGTACCTGCAAACCTCCTTGGAAATTCGTTGTAAGACGCTGCTCCCTGGGTCCACTTCAATTTCCAGCAATCCACAATTCAACTCAATCCAGCACTTCTGATTTCAATTGTCAGGGTTTATTTACTGGACACAGAGCATAGATTGATAACTGAATTTATTGGGTATTCTTAGTGGGGTGAGTCCACTTGGTACTGCGGCCACTACTGGTGTGTTGTACCAGCCTCAGATGATGGTGATTGTGGAGTAATTGGTGGATTGAAGACTGGCATGGAAAACCGAAATACTCGGAGAAAGTCTGTCCCAAAGCCAATTTGTCCACCACAAATCCCATACAATCTGACCAAATCTCGAACCCGGGCCGCCGCGGTGGGAAACCGGCGACTAAATGCCTGAGCTATGGCACCAAATTAATTTATTGGCTAGGTATTACTCGTAACTGGAAAAATGTTTAAAACATTCAGTATTCCACACAATTTACAAAAATAGATTAGCAACTATAGTATAGTATCTAGCATATAGTGTAACTATACTATCTAAGACAGATATGATCACTCACAGATAACTGCAGCATAACTGTCCGTTTCTGAGAGTCAAGAGTTACTTCAGGAATGGCGATTTACCGCCAAACAGTTGTTGGTCTCAGGCCCCTTGAGACTCATGACCAGTAATTTTATTTTCCAACTGAACACTTGCTGTAGCCCTTATGTAACATCCTCTCCGAAGAGAGGACGGGGCTGTCGTTTAAAGTTGCTGCTGGTCATCGTCAGCGCGGTTATTCTCAGGTCCGAGTCCCGCGGGACTCATGAACATACGTGTATTTTGCTGGCTCATATTTAGACTCACCCAACCTGGAGGGATAGGTTCCCATATTTATATCCATAGGAACAGGGTGACCCAGTTATACTCCCAGTCACTGGGTTTCCTTTTCTTCGCCTCTTATGACTCGCAGGGCCACGGTGGAGGTATTCGACCCCGCCTCCACACGGGGTGCTCTGCCTGTTTCTCTGCCCGTTGGTCCTCTTTACGTAACTTCGAGGCCAACTGAATATAATATACCGCTCCCAACAGTCCCTCTACTGTTGTATGTTCCTTCATTACCAGCGATAAGAGCTTTAACAAACCGTTGCCTAGCAATGAACGCGTCTACGACTCTTCTCTGATCCCAGTATTTCAAACTTTTGAGGTAATATCACGATATCATATACCAATTTCGTAAGGTGAACACTGTTATTTTAAAACTTCCAGACCTGCCTTTCGATATGGAGCCATGTGAAGCGGGAGCTTTGTTATACCAACAAATCACAACAAGCAACGAAGGAACCGACCAACTGACCGATCGACCATCCTACCAACCGACCAATTGACAACCCAATCAACTGACCAACAAACCAGCCGGCCAAATATCTGAGCAACCAACCAACTAACCATCCAACAAAGAAAAAAAAACAACATAACAACTAAGCAAATCATTGAGTTGAAACCGAAACGCACGCAGGGGTAGCACAGTGATCTTATTGGTCGAGTACTTGCTTCCATGAAAAAGAAAATGGCCTAAAATTAGACAATGAAGATCTAATGAATTTTTATTCCCCACCTAATATTTTTATGTCCATGAAATCAACGAAGGTAAGCTCGGTTTTTATCACGAACTGAGAGAAACAAGCAATTCATGCTATATTTTGGTAGGGAAAATTCCAATGAACAGTCTAGATGGAAGCCGTACGCATGAATGGTAAATTGATATAGAAATTGCTCTTGATGAATGAGGTGATGAGTTTATGAACTGGAGTGAGCTGAGTTAGGATAAGCTGAAGTGGGATTTTGCAGATGTAGGAATCCATGTGAGCAGTAAGCTTCTTGGTCAGCTGAGCAACTGTTTCAAGAATAACATTCAACATCCAATACATTCTCGTTGAGTTGGTTCCGGTAATGGCGCGGCCTTAGGAAATCTCCCCCCCCCCTCTTGCATTGGGATTCGACTTCTAATCCCGTTAAATTCATGTGTTTATATTTGTCTTTTTCTTTCTCTGAAAGTGGAGGCCTTCGGAGGATCGGATCATCTCTCTAAGTAGTTCTTCCATTTTGCGGAATAAAGACAGATGCGGATGTCATATTATAAGATTTATTAAGTTGCATCAAAGGATTAAAAAAAAATGGCGAATATGTGAAAGTTGAAATAGAGTCATACGTAAAATCACAATATATTAAACTTAACAGCCGTGGGTTTCTTTGCGCTGACCACTTGACACCCTCTACCCGCAAAAGTTGGCATTGACTTCACCAACAAGCGGCCGTCGCTCGGTCGGTATAGTTCGCTTGCGGACTACAGGCAACGGAGTTTAATATATTAAACTTAATGGTAATTAGATCTCTGTTAGATAATACTCATATAATGGACTTCAGAGGCATTGTTAAATATGTTACATTTTACCCAAATCTCTCAGAGTAATAAAATGATATGTCGTTTAATAGTTCGTCAAGGGCCTTGCAGACTTACCTGTACAATATGCAAACGAAGCTTACACAAGAGTTCGCTCTACTCGCGTATTAACAGTGGCGCATATCAGGTTCCATGATAGAAAATGACAAGATGGAAAGCCTATTTAAGCCCTTAAATAGGGAGGCCTCTACAATGAACGAAAGTAAATAGAAATTAAAACGGCGCGACAGAATTTGGTGGTCTGCTATTTCGAACTGAAAAATTTTTCCGTAGTCTGCCTTTGTTATTAGCGGAAGGGAGAATATGGATAAATTATTAAGTAGTTTATGTTTTTTGAAATAAAGAACACTGTGTTCTTTGGGCCCATTTAACGGTTATCTTTCGACAGAAGTTGTTATGTAATGTCGAATGATATTAACATTAACGGCTAGTAGATTTGGGCAGGAATCTGAAGTTACTCCCATTACAGGGCCATGTCATGGCTCAGGCGGCTCTTCCCACCGAGGCGGCTCTGGTTCGAGCCCAGGTAAAGTAATGTGGGATTTATGGTGAACAAAATGGCACTGGGGCAGGTTTTCTCAGAGTAAATCTGTTTCCCTTCTAAGTCTTATTTCGCCAATCGCTCCACACGCATCATGCATCATCTGGTGTTTGTACAATAGGGCAGTTAGTGGCCGACGTACAAAGTTGACTCATTCTCACCCAACCTCAAGAAACTAAAAAAGAAACTACTTCCAGTGTTCGTCGGGAAAGAGAGAAGTCCACGAAAACGCAGTAACGATAGCTGGTAATCCAGTCGCGACTTGATAAGGAAAATCCTCTACAGTAATAAACAGTTTATTTTAAATTGTAAAGCATTGTGTTCCGGTCTAGAAAGCAGAAATTAACGGCAGTGGGGATTCGTTGTTCTGACCACGCGACACCCTCTCCCCGCTGAAGTTGGCACTAACTTCGCCGACTAGCGGCGGTCGCTCGGTCGGTATAGTTCGCTTGCTAACTACAGGCCACGGAGTTTGTTTTTGTTAAAAATGGAAAATGTGTGTTTCTGTCTGTTGCCTCTTGTCGTGGAAACATTCTTCTCGAACCATTGAACTCTGGCTCATACTCCGTCTTTCAGGCGTCATGTCACTGACAATTCTTACACAGTTATGCGGAAAACTTTAAGATTTACAGGAAAATGTAACTACTGGAAACTCATTTTTCTGCAGAATTCTATGAGAACCATTTTTATGTCATATAAATATTTGAAGAGTTACACTCGAGAAACATGAAGAATCCCACACAAACTTTAAGTTTTCCGTTATTTGTGTCCAGCTTTAACCAAACACTTGACTATGGAATTTTATGAAAAACTCCACAATGTAAGATTTTATTAAAATTAGCTCAGCGGTTCTCATTCGTTCAGTTGGACAGAAGGAGCGATTTTAATGGGAAACCTGCAAGGTTTCTGGATCGACTAAAATTTAACTCAGGTATTTGGAGTTTGAACTATTCTGTAAAAATTGTGACTTATACCATGCAAAAGGAAAGTAGCAGGGAAACTAGAGAAGTAGATAATGCCACGGCAGACTCCAATTTCGCCATCCACAGTTCAATAAAATTTCTTCTATGCCTATGCATAAGAATATGAAGATACTTAAGGTTATTAAGTTAGAGCTCCACACATTCTAATCTCCATTCCTTGCCTGCTATTCTATGAGTGTATGTATGCATGTAGGTATGTATGTATGTAAGGGGCGGGTCATAAAAACCGGCCCCCGCACTGCGATCTTCAATGATCTATTGTGCTTCCCCTTGGATTAACCCTTTATTAATCCTACACTTCGAATGAAATGTAGGACTTTATTTTTGGGGCGTCATAAAAGTCACTTGGTTCCATGAAGAACTGACCCAAGCGACGAAATCTTAAATAAGCTATGGCCTCACAATTACATAGGATGTGTGTGGCTGTTTCGTCTTCTTGTAGGCACCTTTCACAAGTTGGGTTATCTGTCAGTCCCAGCTTGAAAATATGTCCTTTTAGGTGGCAGGGTCCAGTAAGAAATCCTACTACCCATCTTAGTTGATCTCTGTTTAATCTCAACAGGTCCTTCGTTCTTCTGGCAGAGGGTCCTGATATAAATCCTTTTGTCTGTTTGAGTCCAGTTATGGATTCCCAGTGTTTTCTGTGATTTCTGTTAGTCCAGTCCCTGATCGCTTTCTTGGCAACTCCAATTGAGATGCCGCAAGCTGGTTCAGATGTTCAGGTCCTGTTCTTGCCAGCAGATCTGTGGTTTCATTCCCTGCAATACCCTCATGGCCTGGCACCTGTATCAGTTGAACTCTCCTTTGCAAGCGAACTATACCGACCGAGCCTCCACCGCTTGTCGGCGAAGTTGGTGCCAACTTTAGCGGATAGAGGGTGTTACGTGGTCAGCGCAACGGATCCCTATGGCCGTTAATCTCTGTTTTATAGACCGGAGCCTCTAGTTCCATGTAGCTCCTCGATTATCTTCACGAGACTGAGTGGGCCCCTTTCCAGAACCAATATTTCTCAGAAAATCTGGTAGCGCCGGGAATCGAACCCAGAATCTCTGAATCTGCAGTCAGGAACTCTGACCACTAGACCACAGAAGCCGCCGGATAACACATAAACGAAGGAAAAGAATAGGCGGAAAAGGCCGGAAAATAAGCCGCGATTCCTCGAAACCTATGCTGATTTCCAAGCAAGGAATTTGTCGACTCGTAATTTTGAAAGCACTGACGCAAAGAATACTGTACTGTCTATAGACAATGTTTAGTCTATTCTTGTCTACATAACACTATTCTCAGTAGATCTACTTGATGTTGTGTTGACAAGAATAAAATAAATATTTTTTACAGTTCTATACACAATAGGAATTATCAAAATTTGTCTCGTAGTTTAAATCGCCAAAACATTTCTTGTTGTACATTTGGCTTCAGAAAACCTTTGGCTTCTGCGTCTCACCATAAGATAGAACTCAGTGGCTTTACTCTGGACCATATCTCCATCTTCCCTTCCTTTGCCTCACCCCCCAGTACTCCACTCGGCCCAATTAATACGGCTTATCTGCATACTGGTAGTAGATGCTGCACTGAAGCAATGGCCCATCTAGCCAGCGAGATGCGAGAGACAGAGAGAGAGCGAGTTTCACCAAAGTAGGCCTCTTTGCCTTTATAACAATAAATATCCACGGCCCCCGACAGTTCGTATCACTTTGTTGGGGGGGTGAGGAAGGGGCAAAACGTAGCAGGCGACTGGCATGGCGCGCGCGAGTTCTCAAAGTAGGCCATTTGTATGCAAGCGGAGGCCTTTCCATCTGAACATGGCAGGATCTGTCAGTCAAAATGGCCTCCTCACTTTGGACTTGATTTTCCTCCAGGGGCCCACCATAGCAGGCGAGGAACCTCTCCACTCTGCTGCAGAACTGATACTGTGCGCCATACACACACACGCACGCACACACGCACACACACAGCCATTCACTGCATGTATCCTCGGTGCTGCTATTACGAAACAAAAGGAAGAATCAGGAATTAAAACGATTCTAGAGCAGAATGCTACTCTGCATATAACACAGGTAGTCTGCAGGGGAGAAAATTAAAATAGAAAAGAGAGGATAAAATACATTTGAGTGTATTAAAAGAGTTAGAGCATCTGAAGTGAGAGGTTTACTGAAACTGGGCTGTTTCCCTCCAGAGAGAGGATATTACAGGTGCGATGTAAACAAGTAAACACAATTAAATTTGAATATACGAATACGAATATTAGCGAGGCGCCACTCCTTTTGAACTTTGCTTTAGAATATGCCATTAGGAAGGTCCAGGGAAACCAGGGGGGACTGAAATTAAACGGGACACATAAGCTGTTGGGCCATGCCGATGATGTGAATCTACTGGGTGGTAATGTAGATACCATAAAGAAAAACACACAAACTTTAATTGACGCAAGTAAAAAGGTTGGTCTAAAAGTAAACACATAGAAAACTAAGTATATGTTACTGTCTCCTGACCAAAATGCAGGGAAAATCATTACATAAAGATAGGAAACAGATGTTTTGAAAATTTGGCACAGTTCAGATATTTGAGAACGACGATAACACATCAAGGCCTATTGAGGAGGAAATTAAGAAGAGATTGAACTCGGGTAATGCTTGCTACCATCAGTCCAGAACCTTATGTCTTCTCGTCTGCTGTCCAGAAACATAAAAATTAGAATACTGTGGATCAGTATGGGTGTGAAACGTGGTCTCTGATATTAAGGGAGGAACAGAGACTGAAGGTGTTTGAGAAGAAGGTATTGAGAAGAATATTTGAACCGAAGAGGGATGAAGTGAAATCCGGTTTGTGTAACTTTTACAGTGTACTACACGAAGAGGCGCCACGTCCAGTTAAACTGATAGTCACCATAATAATGTTATGTGAAGTGTGAGGACAGTGAACTCAAGGTAGTAACATTTTGCCTTCTCCAAATATGGATTTGTTAACAGCAGAAGCAGAATGTTTGCACAACGCAACATTAAAAGATTTCACTTGGACATTTCCTATTAAAAGACACGCAATGATATTGTTCTAATTTTGATAGATAGGGTAGGGCATTCTTATATGCTTGATTTTATTTCTTCAGAGGAGCTGACAGTGATACCTATCAGTGTCTGGCCGTAGCAAAAGTTAGGGAGAGACTGTCAGTAAATAAACAAAGTAAAAGTTTGATATGGACAGATTTAATCCCAATAATAAAAGTAAAATATTAAAATCAAAAACATGATCACAGAATTTGAATTTTTAGATTTTGATATGCCTATCAATACGGATTTAGAAACTCTCTCCCTCCCCCTATGGCTTTACAGTCCTTTGTTGGACCTTGGCCGCTTTTTTAATTTCTTAATCCTATACACATTCGGTAGCACTCCTTGGACGGGGGATAAGCCTGTCGCAAGGACGCTACCTACACATGGAATAACACAAACACAGAATAAACACACACACAGATATCATTCCTCGAATGGCACTCGAACCCATGACCCCAGTAATCGAGCGGCCGCGCTCATTTCCGCTATCGGGCAATGCGAGGACACTAGGACGGCCCTCAGTCTAGACCTTGGCAAATAATCAACTGAGACGTCGGGAGATTCCTAAACAGAATCCGTTGCGAAGACAAAGCTTCTGGACAACCGAGAGCTCTGCTGTACTGGTGGAAGGGGAGAAATCGGCCCTCTGACTTAATATCGTGGGTTCATATCCCAACTACAATAAGCATGTTTAGTTTTTGCGCAGCTTCCACTCTTCTCTCGTTCTCTTCCTCTCTTCTTTTATCTTTCTGTGTTTGTTGTTCTTTTTTCTTAAGCATCCCTTCCATTGGATACGCTTACAAGTTTGTAAGTTCCATTATTGTCCGCTCTCTCCTGCAGATAAAGCAGTTTTCACTGAAGTATCCTTCGAGTTTTCCCCCATATTGAATAACAGCAGGAGTAAAGATGTTAGAACAAACCCAGTGATTGATTCATGTAGAGACACTGAGCATAACAACGAAAATCATCAGTGACAGTAACTGGCAACATCAACTGTTGTTTTGCTGTTCAATAAATATTAAATGCATTGGTTGATTCGGTGTCCTGTAGTATTATTGGACATTTTCCACTGTCAGAGGTAAACTCCTTGGTCTGTAGTCCGCAAACGAACTACACCGACCAAACGACCGCAGCTTGTCGGCGAAGTTAGTGCCAACTTTAGCGGATAGAGGGTGTCGCGTGATCAGCGCAACGGATCCCCACGGCCATTAATCTCGGTTTCCTAGACCGGAGCCGCTATATCCTTGAAATATCTCCTCAATTATCCTCACAGGCTTAGTGGATCCCGTTCCAGACCAACTACTTCTCAGAAAATCTGGTAGCGCCGGGAATCGAACCCGAACCTCTGGCTATGTAGCCAGGAACTCTGACCACTGGACCATAGAGGCGGTCTGATATAGGTAAAGGCAAAGGTAAATGTAAATTTGTCCTTGTGCTAACTTGAGCACCACAAAGTAAAGATCTATGTGCGAGTGGAGATGCAACTCCAGCCATTCCTAATTTCTGCACTGGATGAAGACGAAAGTCCAGTTTCATATTCCAGCTCTTTACTCTTTGGGAAAGGGACCCCTGTACCCAATGGGTAGAAGTCTGGGTGGGTTCTAGAGCCGATCATGAAGTTGTGAAGAAGAGGTAGGTGTAATGTTCTGCCAGGATTCAAACCCCGCTTCTTCCTTGTCCAGCCCAGAGCCAAGTCACTATGCATGGCGCAGTTTCTGTATAAATGGCTCTACTCACATTTTTAAGGGGGTAAGCTGTAGAGTAGTTGGTTAAGGTACTATGTTAAAAGCGGTTTCGAATCCCGATTAGGTTGTTGGATTTTTTCAATTTACCCAATACTTTCAGCCGCATTATAGCCCTGGGTTCGACTCAGCCTCTGAATCTTCCTCGGGGGGTAAAGGACAGCCGGCCGGTGCGTAAGGGTGACAACCTCACCGCTATATGTGAGCCTGCCTACAAAATGTGGGAGCCTTGACGTCTCACAACCCTATGGGCCTCCACTGCCTGTAACAGGGACGGCTTTAACTTTTTACCTTTTTATTCAAATTTCTCAGCTGGCGTAACAGTTCTTACTACATGTTGTACTGCCAAAGTTATGCCTAGTGACTAGAACCGGAGTTCAATAAGGGTGGACCCTGACCGCTGTCACAGTTATAGAGAGATAATGTCCCTTAATATGACGATAAGCAGTCACCTCTAGAAGGAAATGTACGTAGAAAAATATTGTCACGTGTCGGGTGGTACCGGGTGGTACGCCTGACGAAAACACGTGTTCTAGTTCAGATGATTGGATTTATTGACACTTTGGTTACAATCTCTCTTAATCATATTTACTACAGAGATATCGTTGATTTACACATTATAATTCACTGTTTTACACACACACGCACACACTACTCCTCTCCTGGTAATACAATTGAAAAACAGGAACTAGAGCTTCAATTTACTCCAACTATTACACATAAATAAAATCTTCAAATGACCATTTAAATCCTCACAGGCCGAGCACCTGTATTCCTCTGCACTCCGAGTTCCAATTCGCTCTTTTCACGTGCTCCGCCGCACTATTTCTTCTTCTACGACGAACTGAGAACTGAGAACTCAGGACTCTGTCACTCACTGATAGTTCCAATTCGCTCTGAACTTAGGCTCACAGCCGCGGCACAGAGCGCATAACAAACACAATTCTATGTGTGATTAAGCAGATCTCACACAAAGCACGTCATGTGATATCTCGTCAGTCCACTGGAGCGCTGGCTGCTGCCTAGCAACGAGCTATAAATATTCGTCATATTGTTGTGACGTACTCAACTGAAGGTTATTTACAGGTCGTTGCCTAGAAACGCTCTGGCCATCCCCGCCACAATATCCATGCGTCAGATATATTTCTTATATGCTAGACACTAAACAACGTCCAGCATAACTACAGAAACCTCAAGAGAATCAATCCATGTTTTCAGCTCAGTTATATTAGAAACCTTAGTCCTGAGAATGCGTCCACATATCGACTAATATCCTAATCGATGTCTTTCATGATTCTTCACACCATATCAAGATAAATTATGGTACAGTGCCTTAAAATATGCGCAAACAATTACTTGAATATATTTTATTATTATTATCCAAAGCTATACGTACGCGTTGCAAAATTACCCTATAATCAACCTATTAATATAAGTTTCTTAAAATTGCATATTGAAGAGCTTCATAATATGTACTATTCTCCAAGTATAATTAAAATGATCAAGACAAGGAGGAAGAGGTGGGCAGGGCATGTAGCACGAATGGGGGAGACGAGGAATGCATATAGGAGATTGGTGGGAATGCCAGAAGGGAAGAGACCACTGGAAAGACCAAGGCGTAGGTAGGTGGACAATATTAAAATGGATCTTAGAGAGATAGGATGGGATTGAAAGGATCGGATTGATCTGGCTTAGGATAGGGACAAGTGGAGTGCTCTTGTGGACACGGCAATGAATATTTGGGTTCCATAAAATGCTGGAAAATTTTTGAGTAGCTACAGCATTGGCGGCTCCTCAAGAAGAGCTTAACTCCGTGAGTAAGTAAGTAAGTTATGTAAGTTTCTTACGCTGGAAGTAATATAAAAATTAAAGACAAAAGTATCAGTCGGTGTAATGAGAACAGATCACCTAAACTAATAAGTACAGCCATTTCTCAGTATAACGTGTTTGCTATTTATAAATATGCTTCATCCAATGAACACTCTTGTTATAAAATAGCAGTGAATTTAACTGCAGCATCTACTGTTTTTAGTGACAATTCTCAGTGTGCTACTGATATAAGGTATGCTTTCTTTTTTCCAATCCGACGCTGTCAGCTCTCTGCAATAACAGAGAGGACACTCGCTCTAAAAGAGGCAGAAGAAAGATTTCAGGATCGATTGGTATAACTGCGAGAAAACAGGAAAGTTAGGCAGAAAATTGTAGGACAATAGAAAGGGGTACAATAGACGGAGAAAGAAAGGAATAACGCATGGGTTACAAACAGTAGGCAAACATTGGCAGCATGCGCAAAATAAAGTTAATGGATGGCTTTTCCAGTTGAAATTGCCAATTAATTCCTCCTACAATTTCACAACGAAGTAAAAACACTTGGCCTATAATTCGCCCAAGAAAGAATTCTTAATCCAGGATCCCTTTTATTATTAGATGCATAAAACTAAGAGCAAGGACACTAAATTGTTACAACTCAGTGAAATGTAAGACTAAGCTTATTTAGGTGCAATTGAAGAGAACGACGGGAGCGTTCAGGTTTTACATGTATCCTGACGCTTTAAGTTTGTGAGCAGCGTATTTAATGGTCGAATAACGAAATGATCATCAATTTATAACGGAAATATTAATCATTTATTTACAGCCTAAATGACCGCCTCTGTGATCTAGTGGTCAGAGTTAAAACGTAAAGATCAAATAAAAATATGAAAATAGAAATATTAAAATAATTAATAGCATAACAATTAATTGTATGTTGCAGTTAAAACTCAAGTTAGTTGCTGTGTTTGGTCACGTGCATTCTTCATTTGACGTGAATAGGACCTAATAGAAAGAGAAAGAATGGGGGGCAAAAGGGTATAATGAGGAACCTCATAACTGGTACTCTTCACTAATAGTTTAAAACTTAAATCAAGATTAACGGGAAACTAAGGGTACGTAGCATACATGGAAGAAAATAAAAATACATTCCAATTCAGAGAATCTGAAGGGAAGACGCCATATTGGAAAAGCAGAAGTGTGAGGCTATGGACTAGATTAATCAGGCTGGCAGTAGGGATCAACATGTTGTTATGATCTCAGCAGTTAACTTTTAGATTCCATAGGAAGTGAGAAATTCCTTAACCAGGCGAACAAGTACACGGTAACTCCTCAAGAAGGGCCGCGTGCCATGGATATCATGAATTATTTCAGACAAATTTTAGTTTTCTGTCATCGTTGTGAAGATGCGACATACGTGTATGGTGCTGGGTGTCAAAGTGCTGTCTTTTCAGACTGACACCAAACACTTCCTTAATTAACAAGACTGGCTTCTTCCAGAAAATCAACTATATTATTACCTAATATTCGTTATATAATTGCCAGTTATTTAACAAACATTTTAAAGTTCAAAATTTCATCAATTGTTACTTTTGGTTTTTAGGAAGAAAGAAAAAAAAGATTGGTTGGTATGGACTGGATTGATCTGGCTCAAGATAAGAATCAGCGGAGGGCTCTTGTGAACAAGACAATGAATGTTGGGAAATTCTTGAGTAGCCGAGCAACTGGCCGTTTCTCAGGAAGATTTCAGCTCCATGGCGTTAATTAATTAGTTAATAAGGCAAAGCTGTCTGAGTGCTTAATTAATTAAGTACTACGAAATGAAGAAGTATGGGAGAGTGGAGGTACAGCTGCACCATTCTCTATCTGGGCATTACATGGGAGTGAGTGGTCAGCTTCACACTTCTGCCGCCTTACCCACGGAGAAATGGCCCAAAGTACCACTTGCATAGGAGACGGGATGGACTCCAGAGCAGATCTGGGAGCTGTGAAGAGGAGAGAAATCTTACACTGCTCGGGCCTAGCAGCCTGTAGCTGTATCGACTTAGCCATCCTGACTTCTACTTAGTTACATTAGGTTTAAAATAAGAAGCGCCTTCCTCTGAAATTATACAGTCTGTGACAAATATGAGGTCCAAAACAATGTTTCAAAATTTGCTTTGATCGAAACGACGAGTTTTATCCCACAAAGATATTGGGTTTTCGGACTTTATCCATCGTCCTTGTTTTTAAGATAACTAAGAAAAACACGACGTTTCGGAAACTGGATCTGTTTCCGTCCTCAAGTGAGGGAAAACACCTGTTCTGTTGGGTCCATTAGAAAGAGCTAGCCTCAATCACTCAATCTAAGGGACCTAACACAATAGGTGTTTTCCCTCACTTGAAGACGGAAACAGATCCAGTTTCCGAAACGTCGTGTTTTTTTCTTAGTTATCTTAAAAACAAGGACGATGGATAAAGTCCGAAAACCCAATATCTCTGTGTGTTATACACCATCGTCAGAATCCTATAGTAACGACGCGTTTTATGTTTGCAGCATGTTTTGTTTTGTCCGTAACTTCACCAAAACACTGATTTTAATTGTCACGTCCAAGCAGCCGCCCAACTATTCTGTTTGTTGTCTTCCGCTCTTTCCTTTATTTCCTACAGAATAACACCGGCAGAGCCTTGTCCCTTTCATAACTCACGATTAGACGCACCAATTCCGTCGACGTTTTATTTCATATAAAACGAAAAAAAAAATAAATAAATAAAACTCGGTAGTTTCAGTCCGAAAGTGAACTTTACCGACTGAGAGACCGCCGCTTGTGGGAGAAGTTAGTGCCAACTTTAGCGGATAGAGGGTGTCGCATGGTCAACGCAACAGATCCCCACGAACGTTAATCTCTGTTTTCTAGACCGGAGCCGTTATTTCCTTGAAATAGCTCCTCAATTATCCTCTCAAGGCTCAGTGGACCCTGTTCCAGACCCACTAGTTCTCAGAAAACCAAGTAGTGCCGGGAATCAAAACCGGATATCTGGATCTGTAGGCAGGAACTCTGACCACTAGACCACAGAAGCGGTCACCGAACAGGGAATACATGGAGTTTTCATTATACTGGAGAGTCCGTTAAACCTGTTGAAGGAAATAGGTTCTGTTTATTGGGACGGTCATATGAAAACACAGGCTCACTGTCCAGGAGGATTGCAGACGTCCTGAATGTTAAAGCAATTTTACATAAAATGACCACTGCATTATTAACGATTAAAGTAGAAACGAGGGAAAACGACAAAGTTATGAAACGGATAAAGGAAATAAATGAATAAGGTGAAGGATGAAGATGCGAAAGGAATAATTTATCTTAAATTTCAGCAGGTTTTCTTAATACTGTAACGGATTTTCTCAAGCATTGTTAGGCAATATGTTCCAACTCGCAAGAATGCAAAACATGTTTCAGTGGTTGAATGTTATAGCTCGTTGCTAGGCAGCAGCCAACGCGCCAATAGACTGGCGTGAGAGCAGTCACGTGAGGTGTGTTCTTTTTGTGGTCCGCGCTGAGCATATATAACAAGGACATGTTGCAACTTAGATTAGTGCAGCGCAGTGGAGAGTACAAGGACGAGAATGAGCAAGTCCTTAATGAATTGCGAAGATTAGTTGAGTACAGATTAGGACAGAGGAGTATAGAGCGATTGAAGACGAAATAACCAGAAGATTTCAGGGTGATCTGAAGTGCTAATTTCTGTGTTGAGATCCGTTGCCAGAAGACGACTAATGAAGATGGAGAATCATAGTGCGTGTGCAATGATGAACTGAAAGTTTATAGAATAGCGATAGCATTATAATTGAGTGTAATTAAGGTAATCAAGAGAATTTGTAACCGATATGAAAATAAATCCAGCCATCCGATCTATAACCCGCTATTTTGTTCACGCTACACCAATACATGCTACAATACTACTCGTATAAATACACTACCTATAATCACAGTAGCCATTTTGTCTATGTTATTTAATTTTGCTTATCTCTCGAGCACGGGGGTCGTGACTTCAAATTCCACTCTAAGCATGCTAGTACATCAGCATTTCTTCGTGTGTTATGTAGCTATCTAATGAACCGCTGACAGCCTAATGTCTAGGAAATGACGATTTAAGAATTAATTAAAGTAATTTGTCAGAGGAGAAAATACGTGAAAAAAAAGAACATAGTAACTGTATCTGCGTCAAATAGGACTGCATTTTCTTAACTGACTTTTTCTTCGATAAGTAAATATTAAGGAACATATAAACAAACAAAACTCCTTTGTTTTAGACCACAAGCGAACTATACCGACCGAGCGACCGCCGCTTGTCGGCGAAGTTAATGCCAACTTTAGCGGATAGAGGTTGTTGCGTGGTTAGCGCAACGGATGCTCACAGCCGTTAATTTCAGTTTTCTAGACCGGAGCCGTTATTTCCTTGAAACAGTTCCTCGATTGTCCTCGCGAGGCTGAGTGGACGCCGTTCCAGACCCACTACTTCTCAGAAATTATTATTATTATTATTATTATTATTATTATTACGCACCAGCAGTATTAAGGACCTGGGTGTTTTCTTTGATTCAAAGTTACATTTTCACACACATGTTAATTACATATTTTCTGAATGCATGAAGCTTTTAGGCCTTATTCGCTCCATTACCTATAGGTTTTCCTCCATGGAGAGTCTGTATGTACTATATTTTACTTTAGTCAGGTCCAAGTTGGAATATGCCTCAGTAGTTTGGAATTCCATCACCTCGACTGATGCCAATAAGCTTGAGCGCATCCAGCAGAAGTTTGCGTCCGTCTGTTTTTATCGTTTTTTCCCTCATATTTCATACAATTATGCTTATGCTTTAGAGAAATTAAGTCTGCAGTCTTTACATAAACGGAGACATCACCTTGATGCACTTTTTCTTGTTCAGGTCTTTCGTGGTCTTAAATCCTGCGCTTCTCTTTTGGAAAATGTTAGCCTTCGCGTTCCTCCCAGCAATCTTAGGGACTTCTCATTGTTTGGTGTTTGTCCCTCTAATAAACACTGTCCTTCTGCTCGGTGCGCCTGTGCTGCCAACGCGGTGGGTAAAGATCTCGACATATTTGCAATCGGAACAGTTTCTGTCAATGACACTGAACCTAAAATTGTTAATAATATTTGTTAATGATACTCTTAATATTACTTCTGTGTATGTGGTCTTCTTTTGTTGTTCTCTCCTGTTAACGTTAACTTTATTTTTCTTGGCATTATTATTAATCTATTGTCATTATGTAGACTCTCAAATTTTGTATTGGTTTTTTAATTATTTTTATGTAATTCTATGTACTCATTCTAACCTTTTAATTGGCCTCTGTGCTGTTAAGTTGTACGTAATTAAACATGAATTGAATTGTTTTAAAATTAGGATGTTGAGCTGCCACACGAATAAATAAGAATTAATTGGGTTATTATTATTATTATTAACTTCTATGTGTGTATGTATGTGTATTGTCCTTTCTCATCAAATAATGGAATAACCATTCGAAATGTACTTATTTTATTTTTCTCGCCTGTTAAGGCTAAATTATTTTATTTTTTGTTTTCTTTTCTTGGAATTGTTACTAGTTTAATGATATTGTATAAACTATCATATTTTTATTTTGCTCTTTAATTTTTGTGCGCTTCTATGCACTCGTGCTAACTTTGTAATTGGCCACTGTGCTGTTAAGTTTGCACATAAATAAACACGAATTGAATTGAATTGAATTGAATTATTATGAGTAACATATAAGGAAGAATAATTTGTCCATGTAGTGAGGTATTGTAGTGTAATTAAATTTATTTCAATAAGACTTTATCGGCAATAAATATGCATTAGGACCAATAACGTACATAGGATCATGAGGAAAGAGTTTGAAAAATACGTGTACTTCATTGGCCTGCATCTTTTCACTGTTATTTGTATTGAAACTATATGTCAACTATCACACCACATAATTACAACGGAAATTTATTCCAAAATTTTGCGCTCAAATAAAATCTTACTACCAATGTTTCCATTGGCACACGCAGTCTAGTAGTGGGATATGTTATTTCAGGCACAGATATAAAGCCGGCAGTCACTCAATCCATCGCAAATCCCTTGCTTTATATGCGGATATCTACTTTACGAGCCACCTGTTGCTCTTTCCCTTCTCTTCCTCACTTCACCACTTGACTCGACCGAACAGAAACTTTTTCATTCACTTCTCTCTTCCCTTCCGAGCAAATCGAGCGCCATGTCATCAGAGGGAGCTAGCTTGTCTGTTGGCATGTTCTGAACGCACTCACACAACTACGGAACACTGCTTGTTGCTTGCTGGGCAGGTGGGGAAAATGGAGCGTTTCCTCTGAATCAAAATTTCCACAGGGTAAATCTTGTTGCTGCAGATAACATCGTGTAGGCCGATATTAACTGTCAGCATATATTATATAACAAGCAATTCTGATCAGAACTAATGCACCAATATTCATTGTATAGACTACTGTATTGGTTAGCTCAAAAGCCGGGGCCTATTACCTCCTGAGAAAGCGCTCATCGGACCAATCGGATATGAGGCTGCGCTGGAACCTATCCAGAGGCTGTGGAAAGCTGAAAAAAAAATGTTTTTCCCCTACTGGGAATGAAACCCTGATTTTCGGTCGTCGCGCCAGAAGTCAAGTCTCTATATCAACTCTAATCGCTTTAAATATGTTATTGACCTTGTTGGGTTTGGAATCTTCTGCCCTCTCCTCTCCTGTCTACAAAATCTGAGACTAAAATACGAACATTATCTTCTGAGCTGACCCAGTGTACAGTAGTCAGGTGGGTGCTTACCAACATTTCGGAGGAACCTCCTGCCTCCATCTTCAGCTCCTTTGTCCTGAACATGATGGCAGAAACTTCCTTCCACATGTTGGTAAACACCTTACCTGACTACACGGTGTCCAAACTTGTGTCATAATCATGAAGACCAAAACCCAAGTTGTCGTCGTCGTCGTCATGATGAACGCAAATTGTGTCCCTAACAGAAAGAGAAACTCGTACAGTGAGTGTGTTCAAAGGAGCTGCGAAGAATATTTTGATTCTGATACAGACGAAATATTAGAAAGATGATAGAGGAGCTTCATAATTTGTGCTTTTTACTAAAATTGCTATGATTACCGACGGAGCGACAGCCGCTTGTCGGCGAAGTTAGTGCCAACTTTAGCGGATAGAGGGTTTTGCGTGGTCAGAGCAATGAATCCCCATGGCAGTTGATTTCAGTGTTCTAGACCGGAGCCGTTATTTCCTTGAAATAGCTTCTCAATTATCCTCACGAGGCTGAGTTTACACCGTTCCAGACCCACTACATCTCAGAAAATCTGGTAGCGCCGGGAATCGAACCAAAGACCTCTGGATCTGTAGCCAGGAGCTCTGACCACTGAACCACAGAGGCGGTCCTTATGATATATCGCCATACGAAATATTACATGCATAGTTGCAATGATTCAATAAACTTTTCTATAAAAATCGATGACAAATATAGATTTTATGCCATTGTCCTTATTATTTATCCGAAAGGGAAATGAATTAGTATACGTCGCATATTTTTCGAAGATTTATTAATATAAAATATTTAACGGTGTAACGCTTTCGCTCCAGAATTCTGAACGGCTCTCAGTTTGGCATTCTCACTAATAGGAAATAAAGCGTAAAATGGTGGGGTGACTTTTAATGATGTGCTTTCATGTAATTTACAAAATTTGTTTGCAAATTTGTATGATTTCTAATTTGCATTCGCTGATAGTTTTCTACTATATAATTTGAAGATTTTGGAAGAAAGAAATGGTTATAAGGTATTCCATGCCTTCTTGTTTACTGTTTCTTAATGTTTACGGTTTTAATCCGATATCATTAATCCGCCATGCATTCTGGGAAATAGTGTGGTGCTCCCTCTGCTGTTTAGAGGCAATGAAACTCCAGAGTAACATTAGGGAAGTTCCAGCAGTAGCAGTAGGGTCCTGTTGCCGGAGAAATTAAGAACCCTTAGAACTGTGTCTGTATGCAGTTGCCAGAACAAAATGAAGCCTATTCAGCCACGGATTGGAGTTTTATACAGTTGCTTATAGGAGTTTTACTTGCTTCTGTGACAGCAATATGAACCTTATTCCGTTTTCACGATTTACCTCGACAACAAATATGGAGAGATAACGGGGATGAAAAGGGAGGCAGAAAGGAATGAAAATATTTCCTGCAGGAAACTCCTTTCCAGGGAATGTTCCCCAGCGGAACTGAATTTCTGTGACCACTATCCCCAATTAGGCTCCTCTCTTCTTTTCATTCCTCTGTTCGAAATCACTGAAATGTCTGTCTGTCTGTGAATGGCTTGGAATGCAGAGAGCAGTAGCTGCTCTCTGCATTCCAAGCCATTAACCTGCTCTGAAGATGGAGGCGATACGTTCCTCCGAAACGTCGGCCAAAACGAAGAATACACGGCGCCTAAACCCAGAAGACGTCTTTCTTCATAGTCATCGCCGTGAAAACCTCAAAACTTACATAAGAGGATGATAATTTTCGGTGTAAAAGAAAGGAATAAAGAAGAAAAAAGGCAATGCCACGCTGTATAGGAGGTGATGTAACGAGAGGCTGATGTCCGAGGTTCTGAGACAGGTGATGACAGAGCGCTTCCATGCTCAGGCTAAAGAACTGATATTAGCGCTAATCTTAAAGAGAAAATAAGTAGGGCTCGAACAGCCAGAGACTTTCCTTTCCTATCAATCGAGGTAGCTTTTGGTTTCTTTGTGACCCGCGCTACCTCATTTCTAAATCATATATATGCCGATAACTCACTAATCTAAACAATTTCCTGGTTAAGTATTGTAACTGTACTGCAAACAAAATAGGGCATAACAAACAAACAACAAATTCCGTGGCCTACAGTCCGCCAGCGAACTCTACCAACCGAGCGACTGCCGCTTGTCGGCGAAGTTAGTGCCAACTTTTGCTGATAGACGGTGTCACGTGGTCAGCGCAACGGATCCCCACGACCACTAATCTAGTTTTTTTTTAGATCAGAGCCGCTATTTTCTTGAAATAGCTCCTCAATTATCGTCAGGAGGTTGAGTGGACCCCGTTCCAGACCCACTGCTTCTCTGAAAATCTGGTAGCGCCGTAAATCGAACCCGGACCTGTGGATCTGTAGTCAGGAACTCTGACCACTAAACTACAAAGGCGATCTAATTATAAGTAACAACGTCAACAGAAAATTATGAAACGACATACGAATTATAATGAAGAAGAGCTCTAACTTTATGGACAAACGCAGATGCAAATTTATTGTTAAATCGGAAAAATAAATTTTCTAAACAATACAAAGCTCACAGATACAGAAAGTGATGAGATGATGGAAAAACAAAACTTCAGCTGCAGGATGGAATAGGAGACCATTTAAGACAAGGGGAAAGTAACAACGATTTGGGCAGTGACGAAGATAAGGAAGTCAGAAGAAGTTGCTGAGCAGCTTATGGCTACAGCTAAATTAAAGTAAAAACCTTCAAATGATGTGATATGAAGCGAAATCCCTGCAAACGCCTAAAGAAAAAACAAATATCTGCCAAAGCTGACAGAAAACAGTAAATTATATAGCTAAAGAAAGAAGTAAATGCAATACTTAACCCGAAGAAAACGAAACAGGCACAGTAGTCATATATCAGTTCGTGTAGCTACAGGAATATTTATTACAGAAACAAATATTAAACCTAGCAAAACATTGAAAAATAGAATTAACAAGGACTTTTGGAAAGTGAAAATGCAATGACAACTAAGGAACTGGAGAAACATGCTTGCTGTCCCTGGTTTGAGATCTGAAATTATTAAACTAAACATGAAAAGAATAATTTTCAGAAATATCAGGTAACAAAAGACGCAGTAATAGTACATTTGTTACAAGGACTGAAACAGAAAGTATGAGCAAATACCCAAAAATTTAGATGATATAAAAAAGGGAAAACCAGTACATCCAAAACAAAATGTTGTAGGAAAATATGAACTTTTTTTATATTTGCTAGTGAAATCCAGTGCTATCAAAAATCATTCAAACATGGTAGAAGTCAAATTTTGCTGGAAGTTATTGTGGAGCAAAAGAAATACAATAAAATGAAGAAGCAGAATGGCTAACAAGACATCAAAAAGGAAAAATTGCTGATATGAATTGGGCACCCGTAAGAAGCAACTGTATTGTTCTCTGAAACCGGAAGTGACCAAACACCAAACTGACTGAAGGCACTCGCGACTGCCCACAGTCATATAGTGAAAATCTTGAACCCAGTAATTCGAGAAGAGTCAGTAAATAGGTCAGAAATTGGTATGAACCGTAAAACATGTGACATGCGAACCTGGGAAACATAACTTCTCAACATACCCTCCGCCAACACTGATAAACTTGTCCCATCGCTTTACCGGTACATCAAAACCCGCAGCATACAAGCGTTATGACCAGGGCCCGGATTTTGATAAAATGTCATCCTTTTTTCCTTGTATCCTATGCCACGATCTTAAATATATAATCCTCGGATGTGAGCTGCTGGTTACAGAAATGTAAATTTTATAGATAATTTTTTGTCATTTTTAGGTTTAATGTAATTTTTAATTTTGGGGGTAATTTTTTGGTAAATTTTTGGACTTTTAAGGGTACTTCTTGTCATTTTTGGCCATTTTAGGGAATTTTTCTTCATATGTTTTCTGAAATGTGAATAACATGGAAGCGAAGTGTTCTTTCTTTTCTCCTTTAGGTCATTTTTCTGGATTTTTCGGTCATTTTATAGGTCATTTTTTTAATATTTTCAGGTCATCAAAAGCCGGGCCCTGCATATTACATTTTTGGGTCATATTTTAGGTAACTTTTCTGGATTTTTTTGGTCATTTTATAGGTCATTTTTTAAATATTTTCAAGTCATCAAAATCCGGGTCCTGGTTATGACTGTTGTCTCAGCCACTTCCGCACCGGGTCGGACATCATCTGCGACTTTCGAACATCCTTGAGAGAGTTTCTTCGACCCAGTTGTGAACCGTTTTATAGACAAACACTTCCCACCATAAACAGAAAATATTTCTTTATAAGTATCCTTTATCTTGAGTTCTTTTTTCCACAAAGAAAAGCACAACAGGACGCTGCTCTTCGGTAGTAAACTGCTCAAACATGATCTCCGGTTTGACTAATGAAACCATTTTCTAAACATGCGTATGCGCGTCTGCTACGCAGACTGTCATCAAGCTGGACTGTGCTGCCGCCTGGTGGTATACATAGAAAACCAATTAATCCATTAGAGCTGTTTTACTTCTAGCTGTAACTTATATTCTGACTTTGCCTCGTAGAAGAACCTAAACAGATGTCTGACTGGGTGACTACAGGAGTAACATAGCTACTTCCAAAATCAGAAGGAATTATGAATCCACCAAAATTACCTGTTTAAGAACTATGTATAAGAAACCGAAAGGATTAATTGCCAGAGCAATCTCATTGTATCTGGAAGAACAAATTTTATTACGTACTTACCTACCACTAGGCGTTACAGCCCTGGGTGAGCCTTGGACTCCTCTAACCAGTCTCCACTGCCCTCTATTCCTCATCTTCTCTATGCATCCTTCCGCCTTCATCTCCTTCAGGTCGTCCTCAACACCGTCTAGTTTTCTCATCCTGGGTTTTCCTTTTCTTCTTTTGGAATATTATCAATATAGAAAGAAGGATACCATTAAACGATGTTTTTGGAAGTAAACGATGCAAGGATCAGCTGTTGACAACAAAAACAATATTTGAATACTACAGGAAGAGAAGAGAGAACTCAGACATGGTATGCAATGATTATCAAGAAGCATCTGATAGTGTCTGCATAACTGCTTAGAACTGACAGGAGCGAACAATAAAATTATTAACTTTTATAAAGTGTTAATAGAGAAATGGAGCAAAACACTTCAGCCATTAATAAATCAAGAATTAATGCAGACAACACCCTTCAAGATAAATATCGGAGCATTTCAGGGTGATTAACTGTTGCCAGTTTTTCTAATAGTAAAACAGATGTGAATGTGCACATAAAATTCATGGAACCTAACGGGAAAAGGAAATTTGCTGTACTTGAATCCTTTGAATCTGACGGGAAAAAGTTAAGCAGAATTTAAAAAAGGAAATAAAATTATAAAAACGATTAGACATAAAACGGGGGTTGGGGTAGAATAATGGGCCAGAATTTATTTCTAAAGTGCAAAATTTTATTTGAAACAATACACAAAAAATAAAATTAGAATTAAATTAAAGAATTACATTTAGTGGAAGCATATAAATATTTGTGGACAGAAGTTGCCCAGAACATCAGAAGGAAAGGAGAGGAAGGAACATTGAAGGCGCATGTAAGAAGATTAAAACATTGAAAACAGAGCTCAGTGCAAATAAAACGAAAGCACTGGGATTGCCGGTGATACAAGTAATAAGATACAGTTTCGGAAATATGAACTGAAGTCAGAATGAGATACAGATCGGAGAGGAACACACGAAAATTGTAAACCATTCATGGATATTATCACCTGATCACAGATACTAATAGTTCCCAGAATAGACAGAGAAAAGGCTTGAAGCAAGTAAAAGTATGCATTAATATGGAAATTATGGGATTGATGGAATATTTAAAGGCAAGGATGCAAATTGTGAAGACACGCCTACATAATACGAACTCAGAAGTATTTAAAAAAGTAATAACTTCAAATAAATTTTTCGAAAGAAAAAGGAAAATAATAATAATAATAATGACACAGAATATAACAGAAAAATGAAAGAAAAAGGATATATGAACAAATTTCTAGTAAGTTTTGAGGTTTTCACTGCGATGACTATGAAGAAAGTCGTCTTCTTGGATCTGCTGCCGTGTATTCTTGGTTTTAACCGACGTTGCGGAGGAACATATCGCCTCCATGTTCAGGGCAGTTGAATTGCGTTGCGAATACAGAGAGCAGTAGCTGCAGAGCAAGAATACATGGCACCAGATCCCAGAAGACGACTTTGTTCAAATTTCTAGTAGTCTAAGCAAAATATTGGTGGATAAGGAAGAGTCTTACTGAGGGCTGAAATATGAAGACACACACACATATGTACATACATACATACACATGATATATATTTATATATACAATACATAATAATAACAGTAACAATAATAAAAATATAGGCCGCTCCATAACTCAAGCGGTTAGTCACTGGCTTCCCACCACGGCAGTCCGGGTTCGATTCCGGGTCTGCTCAAAGTGGATTTGTGGTGGAAACAGTGGCGCTGGGGCCGGTTTTCTCCGAGTACTTCGGTTTCCCCTGCCAATCTTCATTCCATCAAATTCTACATCATCGTAAACACCCGGGGCAGGGTACAATAGTCCAATCAGTGGCCACCGTGCCGAGTGGACCCAGCTGGACTCCATCCCCCACTAATTGAATTTTTTTAATAATAAAAATATTGTTACATATATGACATATCGAACAAGTTTCAAATAAAAGTACCGATAATAGAGAGAACTATATATTATGTCATGGATTAATTCCTTATGCGACTATCCATTTATAACAAATATAAGAAGTCCAGTGCTTACTTCGTTTGAAGTTGGCTGATGCGAAAATAAAGAAAATTTTGTCATAAACTCTTATAAAACGTAAACAAATAGATTTACTGACCAAGCAGATGTCCTGGCTTTTAGGCAGATGATCAAAACTATCCCTCGAAAACAAAATCCTTATATCCAAAACAGTAATTATACCAATTTGGACTTACGGCATTGAACTCTGTGGATGTGCTAGTAAGTCCAACAGCAACATTATCCAAAGAGCACAATCGAAAATCCTAAGGATGTTAGTCGACGCACCTTGGTATGTGTCAAACGAAACCCTACATCAAGACTTGAACTTAAAATTCGTGAAAGAAATCATCCTGGACAGAAGCCGCCAACACATGAGCAAAATTGAAACCCACGAGAACGAACTGTTGCAACCACTCAGGGAGCCAATCAACAATAGAAGACTAAAAAGGAAATGGCCAAATGACCTGATATAAAACAAATCAACTTCTGAAGAGGTAATGTCGATGGACATTTTCCTCGCATGACATGTAATAGTCCTTAGCGAAACCATTAACCTATAGAATGTACGTAATTCTGATTGTTAATAAATAATAATAATAATAATAAACTCTTATTGTACAATTTGAGAACCAATTCAATCGAATAATCGAAGTTTATTATGTTACGAAATATGCTGACGGAGAGACTAAAGTGGTCTATATTCTGTTTATGTCGTTGAAAGAAATCTGAGACACGCCGTTCTGGGGCGACAAGTGTCTTGCCCATATGTTACTGGGGTAGTGTAATCACTGAATCGAGTTGCGCGTCCTGTGCTCTTCTATGACGGATACATTTTGAACAATGAACAAATTCGCACGACGTTAAATGTGTTATATATAACCCACATTTTTCGCATAGTCGCCATGTTCGTAATTCCTATCATGTAAATAATATTTTATATAGAATTTTGCTTATGCTCTATCAGATTTTTTCTCCATGCAACATTTTACGAGTTCAGTCAACCGTTCTTTAGTCATGGCCATAAAACCGAGAGTAAAATGTAGGGTTGCCTCAACAGTTATGCTATTTTACATCACGAGAAAACCTCTTTTATTTGAACTTGCAAATTTCTCAAAGATCTGTTACCTAACAAACCGTCAGAACCTTATTTTAAGAGATGCATATGTTACTCCCTTCTCAGAAATTTGAATGGACATCGTGTTACTAAATTATTGTAACGAATTTGATTAACGCGTTGCAGGCAACAGCTCTGTAAACACGGTCCAGCACGCAACAATAGAAGAAGCTTTACTTTGTTTATCGTACTATGATGTTCTTAGAACATTTCACAGAAGTTCGTCAAATTTGATGAAAGTTATTAATGGAATACAAACACCCGTATATGATAACACAACGGCCTGTTACCGACAAAGTTGGCTCCGTGGTTACGTTTCTGACTTACATTCGGGAGGTACTCGGGTCGAAATAAGTTGAGACTCCGACAAACCTGATTAGGTCTTTAGTAGATTTTCTCAGTCCCTCCAGGTAAATTCCTGGTTATTCCCCTAAATTAGGCCATGAAAGTTCACTTCCGCATCCTTTCCGATTTATTATTCATGTTAATTGCCATATCATTCGACTCTGCGCTTTCTGTATTACTGACAGAGTCATTTAAATAAACTGACCGCTTCTGTGTCTAGCGGTCAGAGTTCCTGACTACAGATCCAGAGGTCCGGGTTCGAATCCCAGGGCTACCAGATTTTCTGAAAAGTAGTGGGTCTGGAACGGTATCCACTCAGCCTCGTGAGGATAACTGAGGAACTGTTTCAAGGAAATAGCGGCTCCGGTCTAGAAAACCGAGATCAACGGCCTTGGGAATCCGTTGCGTTGACCACGTGACATCCTTTATTGGCAAAATTTTGCACTAACTTCGCCGACAAGCGGCGGTCGCTCGGTCGGTATAGTTAGCTTGTGGACTAAAGCCACGGACTCTATTTGTTCTGTTTGTTTGTTATCATTTAAATAAACTGCGAACATGTATACACGTACGTTTTCTTTCAGATACGGAAGTACTCTAGAAATAGATCTAACGAGGTTAGAAAAAAGGTTTTAACTCTGATAGTTTCTGCAATGTTGGACTACTTCTGTATGTTTATTTCCTACATCAGCGCATGCTCATAGGACAATCGTCACAGCTCCTCTGCAACATTTGATTACTGGTCATTATTACAGGCCCGCTCTTCCGAATGGTGCGATCCTGTATATTATGGCAAAAGTTCGCCCCTGAAATTGAAGAACAGATGTTGGAGACTGAGGGAGGAATATTGCGCCGTTACAAGGGTGAAGATTGTAGAACACGGATAAGGGTCATACAGAAGGGGTAGGATTTCATTTGTGGCAGAGGGGGTGAGGATTGAAGTGTAGAGGTAAGGGGAGAATGTAGTCCTGTAGGGGTATTATGTCCAGTGATGACCGGAAGTGTTGGTCATCCTCACCACAGATATCTGGCTGTAGGGTTGGTTGAGGTTTCAGGAAGAGGAGAGGCGTGGAGGAAAGGGGTTGATTGCCTGACTGCTGCTTCGGCCTCATTTGCATCCCAGACCTGCTAAAACTACAAGAAAGTATATGTGCTACACATTACACATGCAAAATAATTAAAGGAAGGTTGTAATATTGGACGGCCTATAAGTACAATACTTGTAAGCGCAAAATGTCAAGTACCAGTTAATACTTGCATGCATACGAGTAGTCTGTACTTGTAACATTGCTAAAGTCAATTAAAACGGTTCACAGAATCAGACAATTTTCTTGCAATTATCTGCGCAGCTATAAAACATAAAGGAATTTCTGAATTTTACTATTTGTGCTCTGTCTTTCATGCCGTAAAGTACAAGATTAATTTCAAATTATTTTTTAAAATATTTATATTACATTAAATAGTTTCAATTCGTAAGTTGACCATAATATTTCAATTGATGTTCCAGTTTAATTGAAGTGAACAAGTGTACTCCAATTTAGAGAATATATTCTTTCAAATCAATTTTTTATGATTTTGCGTAACTTGCTGATCATTTACAGTCGACCCGAATCTAATGTTACAGAGCCGCTAGCATTACAAATATCATAGTGCATAGAGGTGTACTATAAATTTCGTTTTATATCGTTAACATAAATAAACGCCATGTTGAAAGGATTTCGAAATATGGCAGCATGAAACTTAACACTCATCTCCACTGAAGTTTAAATTCTCAGGTCTCCGCGTCCAACCAATCCAAGAATAATTTTTCATTGCGAGGTGACAGGAAGGCATAGGGACAAATTTGCCTGAGGTATTGTGGATTAAGGATATACTGGCAGCTGAAATGTAAATTTGAGGAGAACTGCAGAAATCTAGGTGGATTAAAATAAATATACAAAAGGAGAACTGATAATTTTTTGTCGAACCCCAAAACAGAAGAGAACATGGAGAAGTGGAAACATCTTCAGAGAAGTGATGGAATCCTCATTCCTAAACAAGCTATGACTGGGAAAGTATATGTCAACAAAGATGTGGGAGGAGAGACGAAGAGAGAAGAAGCCAATGAGAGTCACGAATGGAACAAGAAGTAGAAAATGCCTAATTGTAGACTGACGAAGAAGAAGAAGAAGATTGTACGTAAGCCTTTATATGTAGTGACTCAGAATCATACGTGTACAACTGTTATTCACAAGAAATGGGGATAAATATTCTTAAATTATTATGCAGAGTAAATTTTCCTTCAGAATGAATATTTCGGTGGATTTTAACTACATTGTAGCTATTTTTTTTAATTCGCTTTGTGGGGGTGGAGTCCAATTGGGTCCACTCGGCACAGCGGCCACTATTTGGCCTATTGTAGCGTGCCTCGGGTGATTATGATGATGGATAATTTGGTGGAATGAAGATTGGTAGGGGAAACCGAAGTATTCGGAGAAACCCTGCCCCAGCGCCACTTTGTCCACTACAAATCCCACTTGACCAGAACAGGGATCGAACCCGGGCCGCCGGGGTGGGAAGCCAGGGACTAACCGCTTTGGCTACGGCGCGGCCTGCAGCTAACGTTACTTTCCAAAGGAAAAAAATATTCTTCGAATGATCTACATGTCTGTCAGTGGTTACTATGATGTGAATGCATTCATCTGGATCAGAAAAGGGAGTGGTGGAAGGCTCTTGTGATCTCAATAATAAACCTTCCTGTTCAGTAACAGAGAGGACATTGTTTAAAGTGCGTGATCGCCTCTGTTGTCTAGTGGTCAGAGTTCTTGGCTACAGATCCAGAGGTCCCGGATTCGATTCCTGGCTACCAGTTTTTCTGAGAAATAGTCGGTCTGCAGCGGGGTCTACTCAGCCTAGTGAGGATAATTGAGGCGCTGTTTCAAGGAAATAGCCACTCCGGACTAGAAAACAGAAATTAACGGCTGTGGGGATCCGTTGCGCTGACCACGTGACACCGTCTATCCGCAAAAGCTGGTACTAACTTCGCTGACAAGCGGAGGTCACTCGGTCGGTATAGTGCCTTTGCGGTCTACAGGCAACGGTGTTTGTTGTTTGTTGTTTAAGGTGCTGAGCGACTGTTAGGTTCTCAAGATAGAGTCCACTAATTACATATCTCTATTTTTTTTTATTTTTTTTCCTTGGCACTACAGCCCCAGTGGTCCTAGGCCTACCTCCATGAACTCCGTTCTCTTCGGTTTTTCTAGATCTTACACATGCGGTAGGACTCCTTGGGCGAGTGATCAGCTCGTCGCAAGGCCTCTACCTGTAGATAAACACAGAAAAACGCACACAAACATCCATGTCCTCAGTAGGATTCGAACCCACGATCCCGGTTTCCAAGCGAGCGAAGACAGTGCATGCCTTAGACCGCTCGGCTACCGTGACCGGCCATATTTCTAATTACCGAACACTAATTGACGACTTGCCCGAGACTTTTTACGAATGCTACGGCTCTACCGGTAGTTTATCTCTCCAGCTTTAAATACCACTAAATACAGAGCATTGATGTTTACTGTGGTGACAGATCTGGGAGAATATGTGAATTCTATTATTCTTAGCGTAGTTTGTTGAGGTAGCATTCTACAAGCTGGAAGGTCACGGTGTCGAATCCAGATGAGGTCACTGAATTTTTCAATTGACCTAATCGTTCCAGCCGCACTATAACCCTTGGGTCGACTCAGCCTCTAACAGAAATGAGTATCAGGAAACTTCCTGGGGGCTAAATGGCGGCCGGGGCGTAAGGCTGACAACCTCACCGCCATCCATGAGCTGATTGTCTAGGAAATGTGGGAGCCTCGAAGTCTCACAACCCTATGGGCTTCGACGGCCTGCTATATGGATAGTTTTTTTTTAATTTCTTAGGATCTCTGTGTGGGATGAGAAGAAGGGCCCTACTCTGTAGTTGCGTGACACAGGAGGCGAACAAAAGGAAACCCCAATGCCTGGGTTTATAGCCATGCTGCCCTTTCTTGAGAATATAAACACGGAGGCCTAGTCCTCCACTTTGTGGGTTAGACGTATGGCTAATGAGCACACACCGTAAAATCTTGTTGCGATATTCGAAACAGCAACAACCGGACGGGCCACTTTAAGACCGAAATGCGAAGAGAAAATTTGAAGTGTTAAATACGGAAGAGTGGAAGAAGCCAATGATAATCATCGCGATGACTTATTAGATTATGAGAAGTAACAAAAAATGGAATTAATGTGAAATGTTTTATTTTGATGACGATAACATTAGAATCATTCACTAAAATTTGACGTGTGAATATTAAATGGCGATAAAGAACGTCCATTTCTAGCTAGCTTATTGGCCTCCCTGAGAAACTCAAATTACATTATGATACAAACAGCAGCCACTTTGACAGGCTTATTTTCAGTTTCGTGTTCTGTATGAAATGCCATAATTGTACAATAATACAACGACTAGATTGCTATGGAGCATCAAGCTGCTACCGTTAGTTTTCCGGCTTAATATTTCGGTAGATCGCATGTTCTGTTCTGAACATAATTGCTGGCTATTCTCATTGAGAAAATTCGTTGTCGCGAACTTTTGTCACTCAATGACCGAGAAGAAGATTGGAGTGGGGAATAGTGTGCACCTGTGAAAAAAGAGATATTTTTTCACAATTTTAGTCTAAAATTTTTAATAGGCCAATTGGGATATGTAGATAAATGTGGAGTTTTCTCAAAATATGATCCAATGCTGGGTTTGGATAAGCACGTTAAAAATATTCAACTTCCAGGAAAAGCTGGAATTTAACCAGATAAATATTCATCATTCAACATAAAGTTAGGCTACTCTGGAAAGACTAGCAGCACTTCTGCTGGCTAACGTTTCTGTTGCTTTCTTTCAAGGGACCCATACTAACTGGAGGAGTCAGTAGACCGACTTGTCTTCCTCAAGGTATCTTACTACTCCCCTCCTGGTCCTGATTCACGACCATCCAGTGACAAGGCTCCATCAGCTACCAGGACCATTTCTATGCAAATTCTACAGAAGCTTCGTTTTGCGAAGCGTCCCACTCCCACAGCCACCCTCCTTGCTCTTCGCCTCCTCCTGCACAAAGCACACGAAGAACAAATTTTGTTTCCACTGAAACCAACCCTTTCTTGTATTGGGTACAACTTCAAGATTCGTCCGAAATACAGGCTAAAGTTTTCAGTTTGTGATTGCGTGGTCTAGTGGTCAGGGTGCGTGGCTACATATCCACAGGTCCCGGGTTCGATTCCCGGCGCTACCAGATTTTCTAAGAAGTAGTGGGTCTGGAACGGGGTCCACTCAACTTCGTGAGGATAAATGAGGAGATATTTCAAGCAAATGGCGGCTCCGGTCTAGAAAACCGAGGTTAACTACAGTGGGGATCCGTTGGGCTGACCACGTGACATCCTCTAACCGCTATAGTTGGCACTGGTCCAGTGATTGAGGCATGCTCTTTCTAAGGGACCCAACAGAATAGGTGTTTTACCTCACCCGAGGACGGAAACAGATCCAGTTTCCGAAACGTCGTGTTTTTCTTAGCTATCTTAAAAACCAGGACGATGGATAAAGTCCAAAAACCCAATATCTCTGTATACTTTCAAGAGTTTACACAACTTCGCACTAGCAGAAACAGGGAGTAGGTAATTGCCTTGTCTCTTCGCATACATGTGTTTCTTTCGAAACTACTTCCGAAGCTTGAACGAGAAATCATAATGGAATCGTGTACTACAAGTTGTGCCGACAGGGGTCTGATGCAGATTCTTTGTATAAAATTGAAATTGAAAGATTCAAATTTAAGAGTTGGTTTAAAGCACCTTTATGTGATAAGATGACCGAGATCTTATTATGATTTACAAATTTTTTAAACAACTTTCAATGTGGAGGCATATTTTGTTTGAAGAAATAAAACGAAAACTATTTATATTAAATATAATATTATATGTGTTCTTTATTATTATTGAAATAATGTATTTTGTTTCAAGTGGATGAACGTCGAAGTCAATGAGGTACACAGAACAGTAAACAAGAAGTTCAGAGAAGAATAAATTGTCTAATTTCCATTCCATACGGAGCGAACTGCGTTGAAAACGACGCCTACAACAATTCTTCTTTGCTGCGGGAAGTGTTTAAGGAGCCGTTGCCTAACAATGATAAAGGGTTTCTTAGTCACACAGACTCTCCTTTGAGACGATACGGGACGCATAGAAAACGACGCGTCTAACAATTCTTCTATTATTGCTTCCGTATACATTTCTGCGGCAACGTTTTTTAACTAGCTGTTGGCTAGCAACATAGACACACAGACACACGAAGTGATGGGGGGCATTGAAGAAGTACGCCGTTATGATGGGCTCAGATAACATGAAAAGTATCATAAAGATTGGTTCAGACATTCAAAAGTGGACCTGGGGAGGGGGAGAGATTCGCAGACAATTAAGCCTATCTTTATTTTTCAAAATAAGGAATGTCTCTGACATTAAGGGAGGAACATAGACTGAGGGTGTTTGAGAACAGGGTGTTATTTGGACCGAAGAGAGATTAAGTCACACGAGGTTGGAGAAAACTGCATAATGAGGAGCTCCATAACTTGTACTCTTCTCCAAGTATAATTAGAATGAACAAGTCAAGGAGGATGAGGTGGGCAGGTCATGTAGCACGAATGGGGGAGACGAGGAATGAGTATAGGATATTGGTGGGAAAGCCAGAAGGAAGGAGACCACAGGGAAGACCAAGGTGTAGGTGGGTGGACAATATTAGAATGGATCTTAGAGTGATAGGATGGGATGGTATGGATTGGATAGATCTGGCTCAGGATAGGGACCAGTGGAGGGCTCTTGTGAACACGGTGATGAACCTTTGGGTTCCGCAAAATGCTGGGAAATTCTTGAGTAGCTGCAGAATTGGCTGTTCCTCCCGAAGGGCTCAGCTCCATGAGTAAGTAAGTAAGTAAGGGAATATTTGTACTTCAGGTTGCACTACGAAAGGAAGGAAAGAAGGAAGAAAAGGAGAAAGGAGGACAGGAAGGAAAGAGGAAAGAAGAAATGAAGGAAGGAAAGAAGGAGAGAAGAAAAGAAGGAAGGGAGGAAGGAAAGAAGGAAGGAGAGAAGAAAAGAAGGGAAGAAGGAGAGAAGGAAAGAAGGAAGGGAGGAAGGAGAGAAGAAAAGAAGGGAGGAAGAAATGAAGGACGGAAGGAAGGAAGGGAAGAAGGAGAGAAGGAAAGAAGGAAGGGAGGGAGGAAGGAAGGAAGGAAAGCCTCAGTGCGCACTAAGACACCTTCAACACATAGCACTTTACGTCACCTGCTCTGAGGGGCCGAAGCTTGTTACATGGCTAATACATGCGACTATTAACAGAACACTTTGGCGCATGGCGCTCGGATCGCCCGTTCCTCAATTGTCCAAATCCCGAGCATTCTGTGCTGCAAAGTAGAAATTACGGAAACAATGGCATCCCATATACCTTCTAATAGGCTTTACTGCTCTTCCTATAGGGAGGAGGCGAAACATAGAATAAATCTATTTGCGAGGGAAAGAGAACTGTGCACTGGGGCGGGGTGGGGTAGGGGTGTATATATGGTATGATGGGGTGAATGCCAATAAATCCCTTCCTTTAATTAGGAATGCTCTCGTAGCACCCAGCTGTCACGTCATGTGATCTGACACTTTTATGACGATTTACTGCATTTCCGCCTCGTAGGGAAGAGGCTGCCTGTGGTAATACCCAGTTGACTGACGGACAGGCATGCATTCAAATGGCTTGCTTTGCTCCTTCTTCGCTCGATCACTCAGCCTTCTGGGGTGAGAGAACTTGGAACCAAGACACATACCAATGTCTCGCCAAACTGTACACTCTTGCAAGAAAGTGTGTGAAACAGGTTCTCAGTCTAGGAGCTGAATTGTTTCTATTCCCAATTAATGTTTGAGCGTTAATTGTTTTTAAAGATATGGTTTCATATTAATGTACTCTTTGTGTTATTGAGGAATCATGAATATTGAATTTTAACTTATGAGGGGCAACGAACGTAGCATGGATGCAAAGTATGAGAAATGAAAATGCAGTCGTAATTTGGTTCTGAAAACATGAAGGGATGCGACAACTTGGAATATACGTGTGTACATGGGGAGCTAATAATAATAATAATAATAATAATAATAATAATAATAATAATAATAATATAAGTAATTAAGGAGTACAATCTTTGCCCAAATATTTTCAAATCTGCTGGTATAATATGTGAAAATATGTTCTTTCTTAAAATCCAAGCTAATTTATCTCGTTTACCACAAAATATGTACTAGTAATTGCATGCTTACAGTTATTTAAAAACTCTACAGAAACGGGCACTAAACTCCGGTCAGCTATATCCTACATCCATTTTACACCCTGGCACTTAAATCTTTATAAAATCAGCTCGGGATTTCTGGATTGGATTTATCTTTCTCAGCGTAGGGATTGAGGCTTTAGGATGAAATTCTGGATTGGAGGTTCGAGATGATTTATATTTTTGCAGAGTTCAGATTAATTGCTGAGGGAACAGAACTTTAAACGTAACACACAACACAGATATCATTATGATCTATAACTTTTATCTGAGAGAAATCCAATAGGAGATATATTCAATGACACAGAAGGAAAATGATTTTATGAATCTGTGCAATAAGACATCTATTTTTCGATTGACGTTGAAATAACAGAATTAATTTAAAATAAGACACAGAAAATAGCAAAGGGATAACAGAATTTGGAGAATATCTGCACACGGTGTAGTATAATTTTCTGTTGCTTTATTAAATTAGGAATTCGCAAAGAAATGTCTACTAATTAACCAATGAATTAGAAATTTGATAGTTTCATAAACTTCGGAATTTTATGCTGATGGCTCGATTTAATTGAGGAAGACACTATTTGCAACATGTTTCCAATTAGCCCCATTGAATATTTAAATAAATACACTGCAGAAATTTTATGAACTATGGAAGAAGTTCTCGGAACATTTCAGTTTCCATGAAATTTTCTTTAGTTGCTAACTTGCATTATTATGCGTTATTTTCAAGAAACAAAGGCGAAATAAATTAACCCGGGGAGTTTCTAGTTTCATCTCCAAAATCATCTAAAGAATATCAATTTAATTTAAAATGAATGTAAATTGAAAAAGAATAAATTTGTTCCTGTGCATAATTAATTAAGCACCACGCCATGAAGACGTATGAGGGATTGGATATATAGTTCTATATTTCCATTATTTGTCACCTCGGTACTACATGGAGGTGAGTGTTCAGCCCAGGGTCTAGTGCGCCTGGAAGGATTAGGTCAACTGAAAAAAATCCAATGACCTCATCGGGACTTGAACCTGCGACCTTCCGGCTTGTAGCATAGCCCCTCAACCACTACGCTACCGTGTGCCCCGTAACTAACGATTTACGCCATTACGTTATAATGAAACACCTTCAAAGACACTTCAGACACAGTCTAATGAACGTATGAGACGTGGAAGTAACAGCGGCTTAAGAAGTTACCCAAAAGAGGCAAACAACTTCTTTGAGACGGCATACGGAAGTTAGAAACCGAATATTCTAAGTTGAGGGACGCATTGGAAGTCGTTTCTTTGTCCGGAGTTAGATCTTCAACAAATTATTAATCTCGAAAGAAAACGGCAAGAGAAATAAAGACTGGAAGAGAACCCAAGCTTTTTTAAGAAATATGCCACAGTAGTGGTAACATTTTAAAAAGAAAACAGCCCTATTCCGTACAAGAGAGTTAAATGTAGCCGAACCCCAACCGTGTGCGAACATCAATGGCCCCTGGGCGCGCGTACTTTATATCTTCCATAGTTCTGCCATCGTAATATAGGAAGCGCCACACGGCATAGGAAATACTCCGTTTCCTATCCACCTCTCGCTTCCCCAAGAGAATAAAAAGTATCCAATATTTTTCATAATATACTTTTTGTCCTGCTCTTTAAACTGCGTGTAAGTAGTTCAGTCACTTTGAAGAGGAAACATAGTTTAAAGATCTTAAGGATCGCGAAGGAACGGCCTCCCGTTGCTTTCTAAGTGACATCCATTTCAAGACCAGTGGGTTCAAAATTTGCGTAGTACTGGAACTGAAATTATCCTGAACCAAAATTTATGTAACATACTAAATTATTTCATTTGGTTTCCTTGTAGTATTTTCTGAGTACCACATGACATCAAAGAAGTAGTAATCACCGAATTTAAAGAGGAATTTGCTGCTTCCTTTTTGACATCCTAAGAGTCTCACACTTTTGGTCTAGTAAGGATGAAGTGACATCGCATTCGCAAAGGGAAGCAGCGTGTTTCTATGAAATATCTACATTTGTTAAAACTTTGAAACAATGTACCCAAACTACCCTACAATGATGATAGCAGTCAAAACCTTGAGTTTCCTAAAGAAATTAACATTCTGGGGGTCACTCACTCACTCGTGGAGCAGAGCCCCACTTGAGAAGTCGCCAATTGTGCAGCTACTCAAGAATTCCCCAGCATTTTATGGAACCCGAAGGTTTATTACAGTGTTCAAAAGAGCCCTCAAGCGGTCCATATCCTGAGCCAGATCAATCCAATCCATCCCATCCTATCTCTCTAGGATCCATTTTAATATTCTCCACTCACCTACACCTTGGTCTTCTCAGTGGTCTCTTTCCTTCTGGCTTTCCCACCAGTATCCAAATGCATCCCTCTTCTTCCCCGTTCGTGCTACATGCTCTGACCACATCATCCTCCTTGACTTGATCACTCTAATTTTATTTGGAATGGAGTACAAGTTATGAAGCTCCACATTTTGCAGGTTTCTCCAACCTCCTGTCACTTCATCTATCTTCGGTCCAAATATTCTCCTCAACACTCAGTAACATTCTGGGGGTAAAACCCGAAATTTCAGTACCGGAATTATACACTAACCTGAGTCAAGCTCCATGTTCTTTTTACTTATTTTTTGTTGCAAAATAACAGATCAAGTTGCCTGAAGCATTCGGGATATTGTCGGTTCTAATATTATTTGTGATACTGACTATCCTCAACGAGGTGTCCCGTGGCTTCCCTCAGTTCCTCAAAGTAAATTCCGAAATAATACCTCAAATTATGCACTCTGTAAAGCTGGGTATTCCTTCATCCTTTAAATATGATCACTTCGGTTGTGTGTCATGCCTCCAGAAGTCATAGAAATATGTTTTTTACCAGTTAAATATTTGGATGTGTTCAAATTCACAAAAGTCATTCATGTTTTCAGTGCGTTCACAATCCTGCGGAACACCTAGTGTATTCGTTCAGTCCGTCTCTATGCATGGAATAATTCGAGAACTGCTTCATGGATTTTCACGAAATTTGAAATTTGAAAATATTACGAAAATTTGTCGCACGGCAAGAAATTTCATTAGTATCCGATACATTTATCGACTATTCTGTGTGAAGAGCAGTATGATTTTCTGCCTACACAGACTGCCTCTGTGGTCTAGTGCTCAGGGTTCCGGGCTACAGATTCAGAGATCCCGTGTTCGATTCCCGACGCTACAAGATTTTCTGACAAATAATGGGTCTCGAAAGGGGTCCACTCAGCCTTGTGAGGATAATTGGGAGCTAATTGAATGGAAATTAGCGGACTACAGGCTACGGATTTATCTCGCTAAACTTTTATCGGAGAAATATTTCGATCAACAGTTAAAGGGAAAAATGGAACATGTTTTATGTCCATTACATTTTCTTTTAATGTCTTACAGATTTCGAGATAAGAGAATGGTTATTATGAGTAAATGTTCCAACTTTCGAAAGCTTATCCACCAAGCAACCATGGCCCCCAGAACACAGTCCTGGGGAAAGAAACCACTAGGTCTTCACTGAGGTCAGACTGCGTTAAAATCAGAATTTTTATCTTTTTAATATAGTGCTCTATTACGATATTATTTTGAAGCTTATATTAAATAAATTAAATACATATATCAAATTTTTGTTCAGACTATATAGTAAACGTAAAAAAAAAGTGAAGTTATCCCTGTAACAGGCACTGAAGGCCCATAGGGTTGTGAGACGTTGAGGGTCCCACATTATCTAGACCAGGCATGTCAAACTCAACTTGTACAGAGGGCCACTTCAGCCCTATAAATAATAGCCCAGGATCGCACGTCAAAATAGAAATATACATTAGATTTTGATACAAGGAAATTTAATTATATTTATTATTTAGGAATAATTTCAATATAATTACCTAAAGTCACATCTTACAGTTTTAAAAAGCAAGAGAATGTCATTTTTGACAAGTATCAAACAACTTATCAGTATGTTGAAAGAGAGATTACACAAGAAACTATGTTAGAAATAGCAAAACATTGAATTTCCTGCAGCCTGCTAATTTATGTCTGCGTGAGACTTCTTGTCTTTTGGTCTGTTGGAAAATTGTCTTTACAAAAAATAATAGTGTTGTATTACCTGTAGTTCTGAGTTTTGCGTGAATAAGATGTCAATAAATTGAAACATACAATCCAAAACTCAGTCTATGGTCATACCTACACGTGACAATATAAGCCACTGAGAGACAGGGTGACCGCAAATAATGGAAGAGGAAGGAGACGGCTTCGTACTATTTTAATGTATTTTTCCAACATTTCATTAATACACTAAGAAAAAAAACGATAAATCTCAATCAGCAGAGCCAGTTTCCGGGAACGGATAAAGACAAACCTAAATACTAACCATTATATCTCCAAACTGTATTCCTCTTGGTTTATTTAGATAGACTGTTACTTGTGCAGTAGCATCAAGGCATATGACGGTCCGTGAATAATAAATTTGAAAATATGGGCAGGAAATGTTGGTGGTAAAATAGGTAATATTATCCATTTATTTGCCTGGACGGACTGAGGAAAACGGAGACAAATCACTGTCGCGTGAGTGCCTCTTCGAGCTGACATTTGAACCCTAGAGCTCTCGTGTAAGGAACCATCACGACTTTCGGTTAAGCCGCGGAGTTCGATATGTATGTTTTTAAAGGCATCCTTAACAAGTAAAGTCTAAACCTAATCACCTCGCCATGAAAACTCATAGCCTGTATGGGAATACACTCGTATTTCCACAACTGCATGACACCTGCGTTAAATGTAGGTGTCTCAGTTTCACGCTCCGGCTTTTTACCCTGTGAAACGGGCCATCAGTTGTCGCTGCATAAGGATGGTGGACGGCTCATAAACCTGAGTTTGACACAGTGGTGCAGAGAGACAAATCTGTTCCTGCCTAGAATAGAACATTTATTAACATCAGACATAAGCATGGGATGTCCTATTTGGTAGTGGGCAAGGAAGCTACATACTGGATTTGAGGCTGGGTGTATTATAGAGGATTTTGCGAGCAGTAGAAAAGAATATCTTCCTCTCACAGGGGTTGAAATCGGTCATCCAGGCCGTAACTCTATTGGCAGAGGTAGTTTGTCTCATGAATACATAGGTGTAACTGAAATCTTTATGTATCTGGCAAGAAAATGAATTGTAAAAACATCTATTGCCTATTCCCAGCTCATTATCAATCTATCTTTTGCAATATTTAAAGAAACGGAGTGATTCATTCTTTCCTGTGTTATTTTGTTGATCTCCTTTTTGTGATATCTTAGGATGTGCCAAAGCTCTTCCACCATACTTGCCAATTCAGAAGATGATACTGCTTCGAAATCTGAGAGTTAAGTTGTAGGGGGAGGAGGAGGAATGGGGTGAGGGGCAGTACTGTTTAGGGTTAGCTCGGTTCGTGTACTCAGGTCCAAACTGTACTGCAAGGGAAAACATCCATAAAAGTCAGTTGGGTGGAATGAACGACAATAAACTATCCAAATAAATCAGAGACCTAGCAGCCATTTTGCTTCTGATCCGAGACGCGATTATCGCAGGAAATGCGTTTTCTTAAGGCTCCCCAGTTTGTTGCCACAGCAAAGAAGCAGAGACTTAGATGGGATAAGGTGTTTTATATGCGTGGCTCATACACGGGGCGAAATCCAGCAGAGTGCCACTTCACACTGTTCTCTTGCACAGTTTCTGAACTGCGCGCTGCGACATTTTTAATTCAAATTCATTTATACTTATTTAATAATACGTAGTTTACATGGTCAGAGTTCGTGGCTACAGATCCAGAGGTCACGGGTTCGATTCCGGCGTTACCAGATACAGACCGCCTCTGTGGTCTAGTGGTCAGATTTCCTGCCTACAGATCCAGAGATCCCGAGTTAGATTCCTGGCACTACCATATTTTCTGAGAAGTAGTGGTTCTGGAATGGGGTCCACTCAGCCTCGTGAGGGTAATTGAGGAGCTATTTCAAGGAAATAGCGGCTCAGGTCTAGAAAACCGAAATTAACGGCCGTGGGGATCCGGTGCGCTGACCACGCGACACCCTCTATCCGCTAAAGTTGGCACTAACTTCGCCGAAAAGCGGCAGGCGCTCGGTCGGTATAGTTCGCTTGTGGACTTAAAAGCCATGGAGATTTATTTTTGTATAATTTGGTAGGAGTAACTGTGAGACTTTGTTAAGCCCTGTTTTGTCATCTCATAAGCCAGCCCTGATATTTCTATATACTGTCGATATTCTTTAAATATGTGTAGCACACTACGAACTTTCAGAACAAGTAAATATTTTTAATTTCAAAATTCTTGTTGTCTCATTTTTGTTATTTATTGTTTGCCAGTGAATATTTACAATTTTGTAATTCTGGCGAAACAAAAGTGTAGCTCCACATACTCTTCTGAAAACTCAATAAAAATTAAAGGAGAGCTTCATGACCTGTCCGATTTAGATCCAAGAAGGAAGCTCTCAGGTTAGGCGTAGTGACAAAGAAAGAAGTATTTGCTCCTGCCAGGAAATCGAACCCTGGCTGTTCAGCAGCTCGCAGTACACGGTTCGCAAATACGTGTATGACTACTACACAAGTCGGACCTCTCAAATTCAGCATCCATCATCAGATATCCCCCACGGTCCGGAACGAATTTAATTTGCTGGACGGCACCTAAAGTTGGCACTAACTTTGCCGACAAGCGGCGGTCGCTCGGTCGGTATAGATCGCTTGCAGACTAAAACCAAGGAGTTTGTTTTGTTTGGACGGCGCCCAAATATGATTTCAAAGAGCCCGGAAAGCAGCGGTGGAGTTGGCAATGATTTAGTCTCAAGCACTGTGACTTATTCTTTCTATCATCAGCTTAAAACTGTGTGGCAACCCTAACGCATTAAGTTGTGATGGTTTGTTTAGGTGTTTGGTGCCGTAGTGTATTGACAGGCGTGGCTGGGGAAGTTCAATTGTCCAGCTCAGGTGTGGTCTCCAGGAGGTCCAACCTGGATAAACAGTTGAAGCTAGGCGTAATGTATGTGACTGCTGTAAGTGTCGATAAGGGCCATGGTCCATTTACTTTGTCTTGAAAACGGAGAGAGTAAGGGTATTCGAAAACTTTTCAATCCAGTTTTGTTCTACAAGGTGACGCTGCAGTATAAGTATTAATGAATTCCATCGTACATTATTATCTGTGTAACCTTTTTAGAATTCAGTATCTTGGTTCTCATTTCACCAGAGTTATGGACAATTTACATGCAATTATTTTTTTTTATTTTTGACACAATGAAACAATTTCCAATTCTGCTTTTATATATTTGTTTCTTATTCTATGCATTTTACTTAAACTCCTCACAAATCTTAAAAATTCCTCGGCCGATGGCTATGTTCTCACATGACCCTTAATTTTTTCAGTCCAAGATATCTCATGAATAAAAACTTCTACACTGAAAAGTATGAAATTTTATTTGAATTGACGTTTACATATTTTTCAAATGCGCTATTTGCGATATTCTATAACGCATGACTTTAATGTATATTTATCGCAGATGTAAATATATTTTTTTCAAAGATAACGCTGCAAATATCGCACAAATTTTCTTATCGGTGAAATCAATGTGCAATATCCACTTGGACATTAAATTTTTATATTGGTCTGTAGCCCTATATACAAAACATATTAGGGTGTTTAAAATAAAAGTGTCGATCTTAATGGAATAAATATTTCAGAACATGCTGGAACTTTTTAAAGAACTAACATTCTTCATTTTAAAAATTAAAATTTTCTGGTTGAACCTGATCGTTGTGAAAACTCTTAGCAATTGTTGTAACATTTGGGGCAATGCCTCAAATTTCCCTTTTTGAAATTTGCGGCATAACATGGACTGAACGTAAAAAAATATAACAAGCTGGATAAAATTTAATTTACATTATTTGATACACAATTAATTTTTCTTTTATTCTGTCAAATTTCCTTTACATATATTGGAAAATATTATGAACTTTATGATTTAGCAAGTGTGGAGATCTTCTAATTCCCATGAAGAGCTTTCGATTAACTGTTAATGGATTTGTTCAATTAACATTGTAAGACCTATACTGTAAATTTCTTAATCACGTTAATTATTTTTACCTTCTCCTTAAGAATTCAGTATTTTCACATATATTAGTTCCATCTGACCTCTAATTAGTGTCCTGCGAAGTAATTTATGCGACACCCAGGCAAACGGCTTTCTTTTTGTCCGAAGAGTGCTATGTGATGTTTGTGGGGGAAAATATTCCAAGTGCAATAATGCCTGACCCAACGTACCCTCTGAGCGGCAGTATATTCTCTCCAGTGCATAGCATACAGCAGCGCAGAATTATAGAAGCATGCCTGTAATTTCGCAGAAACTTTTAACCTCGTAATATTTATTCTTCCCTCGGCAGAGCTCGAGCTATACTTTCCAGCTGCTCTAAGTAGTTCTCATGCGAAGCCATTTTTATTAGAGCCGTATCTTATTCTTTCCTCTCATCTGTTGGGACTAATTCTCAGTCAAGCAATTAAAAACAAGTATTTTAAAAGAAGCATAAATTGTTATCACCCCAGAGGGTCGTAATACATGGGTCTACAGTGTGCGATTACTCGAACTCAGACCGAAGTGGTCTCGCCTCCAAGGTTTTGCGAGCTTTCTTATATCGATTTAACAAGTTTCGGGTGCTCCGTGACCCAGAACATAATTTGATTTATAAATTCGTAATTTGCATATTATAAGGAGAACATTCATACGGGTACCAAGGATATACATATATCAAGGAATCACAGGACATTATGATTCCATACCCATCACAGAGTCTGATTAATCAGGATGGCTGTGATGACGGATACAGAAGAGACATCCGAAATTTTGCACTTCGACTAAGAGATGATGCTGATGTTTCCACAAAAAGATTTCAGTCGCCATGAAAGCTCTAATATTACGGGTTTTCGAACTTTACGATATATTTACTGGTATGTGACTTTCATTTTTAAAAGAAGGAGAAGATGACGCTATTCCGAAATTAAAGATGACACCAATTTCTTTAATAAACCTACTCGTACTCTACTCATAAATATAATGTTAAGCAAACGTAAGGATATGACTTCCTGAATTGAGTAATAATATGCATTTCCTGATTTTATTCTTTTCTGTTCTGTTCTCTTATTTACCGACCGACCGACGGAGTGGCCGCCGCTTGTCGCCGGAGTTAGTGCCAACTTTTGCGGATAGAGGGTATCACGTTGTCAGCGCAACGGATCCCCACTGTCGTTAAACTCAGTATAGTTCGCTTGCGGACTAAAGGTCACGGAGATTTTTGTTTGTTTTCTGTTCCCTTATTTTCGTCAAGATTAAGGCTTATAATGCGACAAGGTGATAAGACGTAAAATTAACAATGATGATGATTATGATAATAATATTAATAATAATAATATTGTGACATGTTGAGCTATGGATGACGCCCCTCCCCCCGCCAGCCGTGATGCGCCGAGCGAAGCTGAAGTGAGCCGAAGTTAGCCGAGTCCTAGCATCCTGGTCGCTAGGCAACGCGAGTCAACAGCGATGACGTCACCAAGTGTACCGCGGGTTGCTAGGCAGCGCCGGTAACCAGGATTGCGAGAGACGACGGTAGTAACAGCGGTTACTACCGCTAGCGTTGCTAGCAACACAGCGCCAGGCAACAAGGGTGCTTATTACTTGGCCGTTTTCTGCATTGTCCGATCGAGGCTACATGAGGAGCAGCGAAGGCTATTCAGAGTTAGTCCTGGAGCTACCTACGAGTCAGTCCTCGAGCTACCTCCGAGTTAGTTCCGAGTTAGCCAGCAACCAGTCAGTTGTATTGTGGCATTTGGAGTGTACTATTTGTGATACTGCAGATAGCAGTAATTGTCAGGTTGTAAGTTGGGTGATTGTAAGTGCGAATGTGAAATAAAATTCGCTACATCAAATACGGAGTGAAGTTATTTGTCGCGTTACACGCCCAGTACGTGACAATATCAATTACCTCAAAATATTATTGTGCTCTCTTTTTCATGAAAGTTACTTTTAAATACTCGAACCAAGTAGATATGCTGACTTATTTATAGCATCTAATACGTGGTTTTAATCTGATCTTATTTTTTTTAAAGACATTCAATTTTATGGACGAAAATATCAGACACGCCTTATTCCGAAATGAATGACAGCATTCATTACCTGCCCTCATTCCCCTCTTGTTTATGTCAAGAATGTCAATTTTAAGGAAACAAAAATTAAGATATCCTCTCCGACTAATTATATTACTGTCAAAAGTGCGATGTTTCCACATCGTAACATTCATAAATTTACATTCACATCTCCTGATGGGAAGATGCCAAACTAGATTGACCGTATTTTTAATAGATAGGAGACGGCATTTAATTATACTTGATGTCCGATCATTCAGGGCAGGAGATTGTGATAGTGACCACTACCTGGTGGTGGAAAAGGTTAGGGAAAGACTGGCGGTGAGTAAACAAACAACGCATAGAGTACATATGGAGAGATTCAATATTAAGAAATTAAACGAAGTACAGGATAAGGAGTAGTATCGTGCTAAAATCTCAAGAAATTCTGTGGCCTTGGAAAACTTGGAATCTGAGGTGGATGTTAATAAAGCTTGGGAAACTATTAGAGAGAACATCAACATTTCTGCCAAGGAGAGTCTAGGTTATTATGAAGTGAAGAAGCATAAGCCATGGCTCTTTGAAGGATGCCCTAAATTATTAGATAGAGAAGTGGTTACAGGATCCAAGCGAGTTAAAGTGGGATAATCTGAACAAAATAAGACGCGAAACCAGCAGGCATTTCAGGAACAAAAAGAGGGAATATCTGAAAGACAAAATTGATGAGCTTGCAATGAACAGAAAGAGCAAGAACATTAGAACCCTGTATAGAGGAATAAATGACTTTAAAAGGGGTTACCAACCTAGAAGTAACAGTGAAGGATGAGAATGGTGACCTGCTTGCAGATTCCCACAACATTTTGAATAGGTGGAGGAACGTCTCCTCCCAGTTATTGAATGTACTTAGGGCTAGTAATGTTGGGCAGATAGAAATACATACAGCTGAGCCGTTAATACCTGATCCTAGCTCTTTTGAGGTTGAAAGTGCTATTGCAAATTTCAAAAGGTATAAATCGCCAGATAGTGATCAAATTCTGGCAAAACTTATTTAAACACGAGGTGAAATATTACGTTCTAAGATCCATACAGCTAATTACTTCTATTTGGCATAAGGAAAAATTGCCTGATCAGTGGAAGGAGTCTATTATTGTACCAGTTCACAAGAAGGGCGATAAAACTGACTGTAGTAATTATCGGGTGTATCACTGCTACCAACTTCATACAAAATTTTATCCAAAATTCTTCTTTCAAGGTTAAGTCCATATATAGATGAAATTACTGGGGATCATCAGTGTGGGTTTCGACGTAACAGATCAACTACAGATCAGATCTTTTGCATTCGTCAAATATTGGAGGAAAAATGGGAGTACAATGAGACCGTACATCAGCTATTTGTAGACTTCAACAAAGTCCATGATTCGGTTAGGAGGGAAGTATTGTACAATATTCTAATAGAGTTTGGAGTACCCATGAAACTATTTAGGTTCATTAAAATGTGTTTAAACGAAGCGTATAGTATTGTCCATGTAGGTAAATATTTGTCTGCTAATTTCCCTATCTAAAGATGGCCTAAAGCAGTTCCTTTTCAACTTTGCTTTAGAATATGCCATTAGGAAGGTCAAGGAAAACCAGGTGGGACGGAAATTAAATGAGACACATCAACTGTTGTGTGCTGACGATGTGAACCTACGGGGTCATAATACAGGAATTAGAAAGAGAAACACACAGACTTCAATTGACGCCAGTAAATATGTTGGTCTAAAAGTAAACACAAAAAAGAAAACTAGGTATATGTTGCTATCTCGTCATCAGAATACAAGGGAAAATCTTGACATAAAGATAGGTAACTGATGTTTCGAAAATGTGTCACAGTTCAGATATTTAGAAACGACGATCACAAATCAAAACGTGGTTAAGGAGGAAATTAAGAGGAGATTGAACTCGGGTAATGCTTGCTACCATTCAATCCAGAATCTTCTGTCTTTTCGACTGATGTTTAAAAACATAAAAATTAGAATATACAAAACTCTAATTTTGCCTGTGGTTCTGTATAGGTATGATACTTGATCTCTGACATTAAGGGAGGAACGCAGACTAAGGGCTTTTGAGAACAGGGTGTTGAGAATATTTGGACCGAAGAGGGATGAAGTGACAGGAGGTTGGAGAAAACTGCATAATGAGGAGCTTCATAACTTGTACTCTTCTCTAAGTATAATTAGAATGATTAAGTTAAGGATAATGAGGTGAGCCGAGCGTGTAGCACGTGTGGGGAGTAGAGGAATTCGTATAGGATATTGGTGGGAAAACCAGAAGGAAAGAGACTACTGGGAAGACCAAGACGTAGGTGGATGAACAATATTAAAATGGATCTTAGAGAGATAGGATGGAATGGTATGAATTGGATTGACCTGGCTCAGGTTAGGGATTAGTAGAAGGCTCTTGTGAACACGGTAATGAACCTTCGAGTTACATAAAGTTCTGGAAAGTTTTGAGTAGCTTCACGATTGGCGGCTTCTCAAGAAGGGCTCAGCTCCGTAAGTGAGTGAAACATATCCGTTTCCTGAATTTTTCTGAATATCACTCTCAAAGGAACGAGAAGACAGGAAATTCTTAACTGGTATTTTAATTAGTCTTGCTCATATTTTCGACATCAATATTACTTTTCCTACTTCTCCAGAACACTAATATTTTGCAAGATTCCCATAAGATACTTACATGTTGTTACGACAAAAATCACTTTTTAGTTACAATAATTGGCTCAATTACTTTCCAGAACTATTAGGCTTATTTTTGACTATATCCATTGTCTGGTATGTAGAAGAAAAAAAACCAGGTCCAGTGACTGAGACTAGCTCTTTCTAATGGACTCAACTGAGTAGGTCTATCCTGCCCCATCCACCTGAGGACGGAGACAGATCCAGTCTCCGAAACGTTGTGGTTTTTTGTCTTATGAATACCAGGCGATGGATAGAGTCAAAAATAAGCCTAATAGTTCTGTACAGCATACACCACCGTCAGAATCCGTTCAAGTCTATCAATTACTTTCACTCAAAACATGGATGTACACGCATTTCATATGTATCGATGCTAATCATATCTGTTATGACAGAGCAAACTGTGAACAGATATTACATTTGATTCGTGGTATGTGAGAGATATGCTGATTGACAAGTAAGCCTAGAGACACACTGACTTGACCAGAAGACAGACAGGTATAGGGGCAAACAGTCAATAGTGGTGGTGATTGTGGGGATATATTTGTCAGTCAATCAGTCCGTTATATTGCCTAGACATTGTGATCTACTGATACTGCTTGCGTTTATGTGTATTAACTCCAATTATACAGCCAGCCGGGCAACAGCACCCCCCTCCCTCACACGCTATAACAACAAGATTAGTGGCAGCACACAGCGCAAGAAATTGGATTTCATGCGAATTAGTTTCCAAACACATATATGTTTATATACTATAACCAGTTACAGATCGCTTGATTTCATATTTTTTATTTAATATTCTCTTTCCTTATCACGGATCTAAACTGATGACATGAGACAGAAAATGAATTAACAAATACGTAACGCGTAATATAGGATCTTTCTTCGGAAGCTGACAGCTATTCAGCTGGTGAAGAAATTCTCTGCGTTTATGAAATACGAAAGTTCATTACTGTCTTCACAAAAATCCATCACTGGCCTCGGGTCTGAGCCAGTTACATTCAGTCCACACCCCAAGCCCTATTTTTCTGATCCACTTCAATATTTTTCTACTATTTACACACATCTCCTATATAGTCTCTCTCGTGATGTTGGAAATTAAGTTTTAACTTGTTAATTCTTCATGAGAGTTGCATGACACAAAGCTCTCATCTTCCTTCATTTAATTATCCTGGCATTTTTGTTACAGGGTATAAATTAGCAAGCTCCTTACTGTGCATTTTCTCCATGCTCTTTGTCTTTCCTCCATCTTAATTCCAAATATTCTCCTCAACACTTTGTTCTCAAACACTCTGTCTACGTCATTCCTTTATAGTGCTTGACCAGGACTAACACTCACATAAAACAAAGGTGACTGTAATATGAATCTGTATATTGTGATGTGATGGAGTGATTATAGACGGGGTTTGGGTTGGGAACTGGATTTATTGAACTTCTACAAATCCGTGACTACAAGTAATTATAACCGTTTCACTAATTCACACAATTTAAACTTCACTAGAGCACAAATTTAAGTTTTCTCAGTCTGTTTTGCGTTTTCGCCAGTCTTGTGGTAACGGCTACCAAAGGCAGACGTTCACCTTCCTCTGGATTTCCGAACCGTCCCTGGCCTCAACTACAGCAACTCTCGACTAATTAACTAACCCAATTCACTCCACTCTACTGGCTCACTCTATTGACTAACTCCTCACTAACTGTCCTGTTCATAATATCTCGACACGGACTGAACAGAAAAAAACCGCTATCTTGCTGCAGTTTACAGGTCGTTGTTTAGTAACGGCCTTTATATACTTGTGTGTTTAGATGTCGTTGCCTAGCAACGGGTCTACATGCCACATTGCTCCCCCTTTAAGACTACTCGTATTCTCTCCGAATGGTCTGCAGGCGTACCGCCATTTCTTTCTTCCGATGGCTGTGCTTGTGACGACTGTGATCGGCCTCATCTTCCTTCGCCGTTGACTCATTTCTCGATGTGATTACTTTTCAACTGCTTTCGCTGCCCCCTCCTTAAAGAAGCTCGTCCCGAGCGGTTCCCTGATCAGCTGCCAGGTGTTTCTAATGTGCCACCATCATCATCTTTCTTCGAGGGCTGTGCTTTGGCGTCTCTTCTTTCGTTTCGGAGGGGGCTGACACATCCACAATGGCCAGTCACTCACTTTCCGCAACCAGATGGAAATCCCGACAGCTCGCTTCACGACCTCCAACTCGTCAGTTTGTTCACTCGTACAACATATTTCTTGGTCCGTTTTTTTCTGTCTTCTCTTCTCTACCGTCGTTTCTTAATGACAGCTTCCCTTAAGTCTCGCTGGAACGGCACGTTGGGTCATCCGTCTGCGGACAGTGGCCAACTCCTTCTGGAACCCACCATCGCCCTGGGTCCGTTTCTTCAGCTGTCGGCAGCGTTCTACGGCTAGATGCCGGTCCTCCTATCGGTCTTCCAGTGCTCTGACAATTTCCATATATGCCTATTTATCGGGGACTTCAGGGTGCGGTGCTGTGGTCGCCGCCTCCACTGGGCTGGCTCCTCCCTCTACAGGTAAGCCTCCGCCTTCTCTACACAGGCTCCCGTCTCTTCTTTGCAAGTTGTCGTCTCTTTTCGCCTGGCCTGCATTTCTTCTAGTCAGACATCGGCATTTTCTCGGGTTTATATTAATGCGGGACATGAGACAGCTTATCAGGGTTTTCAGGTCGGCCCTGTCCTCATGGCTAGCTTCTATCTTGACTTCCAATCTTTCTTTTCTTGAAAGGAATCCATCTTGTCCAACATCATTTCCATAATTTATTCTATATTTGTAGACTGACAATGCAACTAATTACTGCAATCTTGAAACCAATAACTCAATCAAGAGGATTCACTTCTGCTACAAGTTGTCTTGTGTATGAGTGACAATGTACAGGATTAAACAAAACTAAAAACTAAACTCTGTGGCCTGTAGTCCGCAAGCGAACTATACCGACCGAGCGACCGCCGCTTGTCGGCGAAGTTAGTGCCAACTTTAGCGGATAGAGGATGTCGCGTGGTCAGCGCAACGGATTCCCACGGCCGTTAATTTCGGTTTTATAGACCGGAGCAGCTGAGTGGTCCACGTTTCAGACCAAATACTTCTCAGAAGATTTGGTAGCGCCAGGAATCGATCCCGGGGCTTGTGGATCTGTAGCCACGAACTCTGACCACTAGGCCACAGAGGCGGTCACTAAATACGGGATTTGCATTGGTAACTGGATGTGCTGGAGTCTCTGATACAGTGCCTGGCAGCATTCTACAGTTCACTATTAGACACACACACAAAACACAATAGTGTCTGCAGTCGTGTCTTCATTAGCCGTTGTTCCGTAGCGGCTTCCAACAACGGATATCCCCTTTCCTCTTGGTTTCCAAACTGCCCCCGGCCTCACCTACCGGTTACTCTCAACAACAGCTCACAACGACTGAACCTCAGCAGTTCCATAACTTTACAGCTGACTGACTAACTGAACCATTCAACAACCAAATAACTCAACTCAACCGACTCTCAGTAAGTAACTCTCCTCCTTATAACACTTCGTCACGGATCGCAGGTAAAATGCAGTTTCATTATCGCTGTGAAAATTGTTACCGTGGAGATATTCTTGTTTGCGAAGACGTTACTTAGCAACGGTTGTTGTATTTCCACTTCTTTCGCCGTCGTTGCATAACAACGAGACTATGTGTCACAATATTACTCGTTGTTTCTTCATATATTTAAATCTGTCAATGTAGTTGTTTATACAATTTTTCTTCATTTAGTGGAACTTATGCTCTCACAGCATCGTAACATTTCTTGTCTTCAGAAGTCACTGATGTATCCTTAATAGACCTCAATTAGGGATGATAACTTAGTGGTTATCACTTCCAGAACGAGTTCCTGAGGCGTGTGTCACGTGATAACAGATTTTAAAGAATCATGTTTAAATTTATTTCTACATTTCAACGAGATGCATAAAATAAATGCATAATGGAAGATCATGTCTTTCAATTAACATGATTAGTCTCCGGAATTAATAAACGGATTTCGATTAAATTTAGTACTGGAAGGTCTACATCAAATGATGTCCACTGAATTTCAAGTTGGCTCAATATAATTAATGATCTAAATGATTCACAAATTACAAGGAATATTTATACACGGCAAAATATGCAGACTTCAATAAAATCTGCAATATCTGTTTGAAACTTTTCCACTGTGGCGCATACTAGAAGAAATATATGGAAAATATTCCGGGGTTCAGAATAAGAGCAGTAAAAGCATCACATGACCGCCTCTGTGGTCTTGTGGTCAGAGTTCCTGGCTACAGATCCAGGTCCGGGTTCGATTCCCGGCACTACCAGATTTTCTGAGAAGTAGTAGGTCTGGATCGGGGACCACTCAGCCTCGTGAGGATAACTGAGGAGCTACTTGAATAGAAAAGTAGAGGCTCCGGTCTAGAAAACCGAAATTAACGGCCGTGGGGATTCGTTGCGCTGATCACATGACACCATCTGTCAGCAAAAGTTGGCACTAACTTCGCCGACAAGCGGCGGTCGCTCGGTCGGTATAATTCGTTTACGGACTACAAGCCACGGAGTTTTTTAATCATATATTTCTGCACTGTATATTCAGAGATAATGAGAGCCTTGGAAAACAAAAGAGAAAAACAACACAAATTCAGTTTTTCCGCTGACTGAAGAAAAGGTAGAAGGACGGCATAGGAGACAATCACAATGCGAAGGTAGGTCTACGGTTAATGTTGTCACTGAGTATAAGCACATGTAGAGGGGATGAAAGTATAACTCACACTTACTTAACCTCAGCACCTGTGTGGTGGTGAAGATCATATTCGCTGTCCGGCCGCCTTATTCGGAAAGTTGATTCCAGAGCCGGCCTGGACGCAGCGACAGAAACATCAACACCACCAACGGAATTTGCACATCGGCCATGCAAGCCGTAGCCATGTACTTTACTTACTTACTCATGGAGCTGAGCCCTACTTGAGGAATCGGCAATTCTGCAGCTACTCACAGCATTTCATGGAACCCGAAAGTTCATTACCGTGTTCACAAGAGCCCTCCAATGGTCCCTATCCTGAGCCACATCAATCCAATCTATATCATCCCACCCTATCTCTCCAAGATCCATTTTAATATTGTCCACCCACCTACGCCTTTGTGTTCCCAGTGGTCTCTTTCCTTCTGGCTTTCCCACCAATATCCTATATTCGTGCTACATGTCTTGCCTACCTCACCCTCCTTGACTTGAGCCATTAACTTTGCTGTCTGCTACTCTGGCTCCAATAAGGTTGACTATGTACCCATAAATGAGGATTCGGAAGGCTCCGAAGAAATGATGTGTCAGCTCTAATTTCTGGAGGAACAAAAATTCAAAGTCGTAAGCCCACTTCATCATGTGGATAATGATGATGATGGCGGTATAAAACTTTTGTTTGTGCTTTTACATTTGAAGCTTCTTTAATTATGCTGCTATGGACAACCCTTATTTAGAAATAAACTAAAAGGAAACAAGAAGCAGGACGACAGAGCCATCTATGGAGCATACTGGTGAATCTAGAAGGATCTCACCATTTCCTGCTGCAGCAAATGCTTTAATGGCAAAGACAACAGAAACAAAGACATAAATTTCGTATAAGCTGAATATACGATGATGCCTCCGCATTTAAAGACGCCGTTTAGCTTCCTCAGCAGTCGGATTGCTATCTTTTTTAGTCGTTGCATCGCTACATAAATTGCCACTTCAATTTAGATTCATTCTGATGTTGGGCTCGGTTTGCTGATGGAAATTGTGCTACTAACTGGATACAGGGTGTAACGTTTTTCTTAAAATTTATCATTTGCCCAGTTGGGCAAAAAATTCAATACCTTTATTGAACCCGAAATTTAATTACCATGTTCGCAAAAATCTTTTATTTGATCAAATCCTGAGACTTTTAATTCATTTTATGCCCTTAATTATATTATTCTAAGAACAATTTTATTATTATAACCCCATCTACATCTAGGTCTCTGAAATTATCTCTTCCTTTAGGATAATCGATAAAAGTGCATTAATTTTCCCCTATTCCCTTCAGCATGCTGATTTGACTGGCCCTTATAACTGTCTTTACACAATTACCCTAATTATAATGGCCTTATTTTTTTTTCAATCCAAGGATTAACCACCAGCGCCTCTTCCGAAGACTGAACCATCTTTTCACGGCTGTTTCATTTAGTTTCTTCCTTGAGTTCATTAACTGTAGGTTTTCTTCGCGAGCCTTGCTTTATCTACTTCATTAGCGATGTATACAAGCTATGGAAGCCGGGCTAGCGCAAACGCTATAGCGACAGGCTACGGGCTGGAAGACTGAGCGGTCGGAGTTCGAATCCCGTTAAACTCAAGAATTTTCTCTTCTCTAAATCGTCCTTAGGAGCTTTGGGTTCCACCGGACCTCCTATCCAATGGGATACCAGGCTTATTCCCCGGGATAGAGAGGCTGGAGCATGAAACTGACCACTCACCTCCAGCTGGTGCCGAGGTTAAGAAAATGTGGATCTGTATATCGACTCCCCCATACCCTTTCATTGTGTAGTGCTTAATTCGTTGGGCACAGGGAATTTACCTTTACAATTTATGAAGCTCCTCATTACGTAATATTCCCATTATGCTATCACCCCTGTTCACTTTCCCATATAGCGGTACACAGTAAGACAAGTTACCGTGATCGTGAAAAAATTGGTCTCGATATTTGGGGGATATACACAGGCTTCCAGTATTCCTGAATGCCAAAATGTAGTTTTTTGAAAGCTGCCTGTCTATCTGCAAGAATGTGTGTGCGTCTAGCTAGGGCCTCGTGGGCTTGAAGGCCTTTAGTCACATTCGAATTTAAAGGCTTCTTTCATCCTATTTCGGCGTCTCGTGATAGTGAACATTCCAGTACCACGAATAGGGATCACTTAACAAGGGAAGTCCAAACATAAAATTGCGTTCTTCTCGAAAATATTTATCGTGATATGATTAAATTCCAGTAATTTATGGAGACCATCTCCTTGAATAAAACTGCAGTGCTGATATCTTCAGGAAAAGAGCATAGGTCATCTAGCGCCCAAACTCGAAATGTCAATTTTCTCGTAAATCTGGAATCTGTGATTTACCTAGCCGCTAGACTTCAGGCCGAAGTGTATATGAGGAAGTACATGCAATGTCTTCGCACGTGCCTTTCTTTGGTCAATATGTTCTTCCTTCAGCACTTTGCTTCTAAACAACTGCAAGCTTGTAAGGTTATACAACTACGTTTTTTCCCCCGTTTTCTATCTAAATATTACGATTAAAAGAACAACGAACATCTTATACGGTACAGCATCTTTTGTTCTTATTTTATGGGCTTGAAACTTAGTTTTTGCTGTTCAGGAAGAAAATTAATTGAAGATGATTCGAAACAGAGCGCTGAGGTAAACGTTTCGACCCAAAGAGAAGAAAGTTAGAGGAGTCTAGAGAAAACTGTGTGAATTGGAGCTTCAAAATTTGGAAAACTTATTTCACCAAAATATTACGAAATCATCGAATCACGTTCGTAAGTGAATAAAATTGTCCATCTCTAGTGTAGATGATGATGTAAAATCTGTGGGCGTGCGAAGTAAAACAAATTTAACCAATGAGATTTTACTATGGTGATGTTAGTAAATCAGCGATTCCAACGCCAGCTAGACACGGCGGCAAGTCAAGCAACCAAACTCGATAGTAATCTTACTAGTGCTATCCGAAAGTTAGACACCAAAATCCACTAAATCTTAACTGTACCCAGAGAGTGTATATGTGCGCTTCCTTTTGGATACTGTGTAAATCTGGGGACATGAAGCTTACTCATGGGCACGTTTGCTTTTGCTAAAGAGGGGTGTGTGGTGGGGGAAGCGACCATCTTACCCTCTCCCAGACCACTCACCATAGAGAGTAAGTGAGAAGGCAAGCAGCATTGCAATAAACTTAGGGATTTCCAGACCACGTTCATAATGTTATTTATGACGGTTTTAGGACTTGAGAAGGACGGTTCGCTTTTGCCAACCAAGTTCTAGTTACCTAATAATTATTGCTCTTCCTTCCCTTATGTCTGACTTTATCCCTAAAGTCATTATTAGTTTGGCGAGAAACTGCTTCGCTTCTGCTCTATGGGGTGGAGAGGCAAGGGGGTTCACAGATCTGTATAATATTATAAGGGTGAAGTGTATGATCGTAAGTGGCCTTTGCTGGGCGAATTTAATTCCATGTCATAGTTCTAAGCTATAGATTCACGTCCAACAATCCAAATATTGACTGAGTAATGTTTTGTTGGAAATTATTTGAGGTGTTTTGCTTCCTTGCTTTTGAATTCAGATGTTTATTCCTGTTTTTTTTTTATTTTTTTGTTCCTTTTCTATCCTTCTCGTGCAGAGCCGCACATTGCATGCAGGAAGACTCTTTGGACTTTCCGGTGTAAATTACATCTATATGTTTAGTGCAGAATCTCAGATTTCAGCGTAGGAGATCTGACGATGGCAGTAGTAGATTCACCCGAAACAGTCATAGGGCTCTTCTAGCAATAGTCCTGTGCGGAGTGAGAACTCGTAACACTGAATATAAAATATATATTCTTATATGGGGGATAGAACTAACCATCTTTACAGAATATTTGTAATTGAAATAAGTTACTTATTGCCTCTCTCTGAACTACTTCTACTAGGAGAACACTTACAACAGGCAGACTTACAAAAAGTAATGTAAAATATTGTGAGGTATTTGAAGGTGTGTGATTATAGATGGGCTACTGGATTGAATGATTGAATTTATTGACACCTTATACACACTAATCAGAACTCCATGTAATTATAACTCACTCGCTGATTTACACACTTTACACTAACTATTACATACACACACTAGTGTTCTCAGTCTTCACTAGTCGTATCCTGGCAACGGATATATGAGAGTCTCAATATCACTGTAACACGACCGCCTCTGTGGTCTAGTGGTCTGAGTTCCTGCCTACAGATCCATAGGTCCCTGGTTTGATTTCTGGCGCTACCAGATTTTCCGAGAAGTAGTGGGTCTGGAACGGGGTCCACTCAGCCTCGTGAGGATAATTGAGGAGCTATTTCAAGGAAATAGCGGATCCGGTCTAGAAAACCGAAATTAAAGGCCATGGAGACTCGTTGCGCTCACCTCTATCCGCTAAAGTTGACACTAACTTCGCCGACAAGCGGCGGGGGTTCGGTCGGTATAGTTCGCTTATGGACTCAAACCACGGAGTTTTTTATTACTGCAGCACACATGAAGTCTTCTTTCCATAGCCTAACTCCTTTCGTGTCATCTCTTTTCGATAATTCGGCTGGAATCCCCAGAGAATCTCTCAGTTCTCCCTCAAATCTTCTTATTTCTCAATCAACTACCCAATTCTTATTTTTCTTCAAGTCCGACTGACCTGAACTGAACTCTATCAACATTTGACAACACGTAACTCGTTGCCAGAATCAGAGGCAGAGTTAGTGCATGACTGGTGCCAATCAGTTCAGCTAACAGAAATGAGTATAATGTTGGATCCTAAAGGTCCCACAAACCTATGGGTCTCCACGGTCTGTTACAGGGTTACTTTTTCCTTCTTTCTGCAAGGTGAACCCAGAAACTTTGTGGCATGAGGAGGCAGGAAAATACGAAGTAAAGCCTGTTGCATTCTATTTCCCCTGCCCACTTAAACTGATTTATTATAAGAGAAACTTACACTTTCATTTGTAGGGGTGTGAAACCTGGTCCCCACTTCAGGGAAGAAAGCAGATAGATGGTGCTTGAGAAGCTGGTGCTGAGGAATATATCTGGACCAAGCAGGAAGTAGCAGGAACCTAGATAACACTGCGTAATGAGGAGATTAATGATTTCTAGTCTTCATGAAACATTATTAAGACACTCAAATAATGGAAGGCGAGACGAGCGGTTTGTATAACATGCATAGGAGATAGGATAAATGGATAAATATTTAATCGGTAAACTTCAAGATAAAAGGCTAAACATAGAAGAGATATTAAAGAAATAGTGTGGGAGGATGTTGATTGAATTAATCTGGCTAAGGCTAGAGACCAATTTCAGATTCTTACTGTGAACATGGTTGTGGATCACCTGGATCCATAAAAGAAAACAATTTTTTAGCTACCTCAGCTACTATTAGATTCTCTGGGAGAATTCTGTTTCATGAGTTCACACCACTTCTGATATAAACTCACGTAAATAGACACCTCACGTCTTTGTGTTCGTTAACTTAATGCTTATGCCATATACAGCCGTAATTAGGAGTTATTTACAGTTACATAATTTTGACTTTGAATTTAGAATAATATTTAATCACAAATTAGGCAGTTATGATAGATGGATGTCACATTCTTCACAAGTCTGGCTGTGATATGTACTAAGGCAGCTTCTGTCTCTCCTCCAGCAAACATACAGCAGATGAGTTTCTGCAGAACGCCATGGCAGCCGCTACGTTTTCTCTTAACAGTAGTGGCAAATAAAACGTTTATCATTCTCAATGGTCATTACTTGTCTCGGCTTTGATGAGTTATTGCGGAACAATTACAACAGGCTTGAAATTATTATGCAGCATTTCTGTTGGTCTCCAAATTCGCCCCCCCCCCCACCTTCTCTCTCTTCTTCCAGTACACGTATAGGGATGGGGCAATCGTACTGCAGCGCTCCTAGCTGAGCAGTGCCGGAAGCTTGCTGTCTCTGTTATCTTTGCACTTTGTCTTTTTTCTCTGCTGCTGACCTCTGCTCCTTATACTTTTTGATTTAAGTTTCTTTCGTATTTATCATCGTTCTTTCTGTCACTTCTCTGTTACCGCCAAGTGGACTTTCAAGCAGTACAGAAATTCAGAATTATCTTGATTTATTATGCAAGATAGATTGTGTTATATTAATTTACATGTAATCAATAAACATTATAATTTCTCATAAATAAAATAGCTCTGTGTCAGAAAAGTAACAACTAGACAAGATCCATGACGGTAACAAACGATGGATAAATGTAGGAAATATCGGCTATTATTCAGTTCAGGAATATTTATTAATCAGTGTTTATGTTTCCCAGAACACTGAAGACCAAGATATGTCAAACAATAGTTTCATCATCCATTTTGAAACGTACCCTCTAACTTCCGGCGCAGAAATCAAGAAAATATTTGGGCGGATTTATACAGTTTAAAATACCTGTAGGCTAATATAATAAAAGGAACTAGGAATGGATGAATGAGGGAACCATTAAATGTACAAGGTATTTTGATTGGGAAATCCCTGGGAAAGCGACCAATAGAAACATCGAGAAACTGATAGCAGGATAATAATTGAAATATTCTTACGGACGGGACTGACTTATGATCGTGTCCAGTGGATATCTCCGAACAGTTATATTCTGTGATTCATAAATTTCTTGTATGAGGAACGTAAAGATAAAAATGTAATATTGTGCTTAATTAATTAAGGACCAAGCCAAAAAAAAAAGTAAGAGGGAGTGGAGGTATAGCTCCACCATTCTCGTTCTTAGCACTATATAGTAATGAGAGATCAGCTTCATGCCTTGGCCGCTGTACCCTTAGAGGATGTAAGAGAAATGCACTTAGAGAAATTTAAAAAATTGAAGTTTGTGCTTCATTTAAAGTAGATATTACAGGAGGTAGATAATATCGAAAAATCACTCGATATCTTCCAATGGAGCGAATAATATCAAATATATTATAAATATTTCGAATATTTTACATAAGAAGCACGCTCAGTGTCAGGTGGACACCCAGATATGATTTCTTCATTACAATTCCACTTTATCGTCTTTGTGCAAGTAACGGGCAGAATCAACAGAAAACATGACGCTGCTGCCATCTGTCAAAAGAAAGGATTCTTCCTCGAGGTCCGACACTTCACGTAACAAGACCACACAGCGACATGGCACAGCATCAGATTCCCGAGTACAGGGACAGTAAGGCGCACTAGGTATTGAGAAATTTGCATTTAACAAACGTTCACCTCACTGAACTTCAATATTGTGACAGATTGGGCCGTTTCTAGGAGACGAATACGTAAACATGTTCCAACCAAAGACCATCCAACAATATATGGCGTCCGTTGTTATGCAATTCATGTGTAGACGCGCCTGGCAACAATACATGATATTCGTTGCTGAGTGGCTATGTGTTTTCTGTGGGTAGTCCTTGTTGAGCCTATGTATAGAGCGGTGAAGACTGTTCGAAAGCTCCGTTAGGAAGGCCTCGTTCAAGGTAGTTCAATAGTTGATGTGTTAGTGTAATAACGAATTGTAGTTACGACGTGGAAATTATCGAATAAATCGAGTTATCAAATTCGGAACCGATTATTTACTGCAGCGTTACCAACATACACGTTACAACATTATTATTATTATTATTATTATTATTATTATTATTATTATTAGAGAGGGGGTGGGATCCCCATGCACTTAGAGCAGTTATTGGTCCATTAATCGTCCCCCTTTAATTTCTACTGTCGCCATACCCTACCGGTAACGGTGCGTGCTATCAGCCCCGTTGGGTCAACGGGGTCGGCCCTCGGTACCTTGATGCTTCCCCCATCTACCAGAGGCATTGGAAACTACTGGGCGGGAAATTATTGCCTAATTTAGCTCAGAGGTTGTTCCCTGAATTTTTCTGACCTTAAAAATTCCACGACCTCCGCCGGGTTTGAACCCGCGTACCTTGAGTCATGAGGTGGAAACGTTACCCCTAGACTACGGAGGCCGCTTACGTTACAACATAATATTAGTCTTAAGTTTCTATACAAATTTTATGAGTTCTACGTTTTATTTACATTTTAAGTTTTATATTCATACATACATATTACAAAGTTGCCCGTAATATCTTGCATATATGTTGGGGATATCGTAGTACTTAATTGACATAAAGGTAAAAAGGTAAAGCTAACCCAGTAACAGGCTGTGGAGACTCGTAGGTTCATGGGACGTTGAGTCTCCCACATTTTCTAGACAATTGACTCACAGATAGCAGTGAGGTTGTGAGCCATACGCGCCGGCCGCTCTTTACTGCCCAGGAAGATTCCTGGCATTCATTTCCATCAGAGGCTGAGTCGACCCCAGGGATACAGTGAGGCTGGAAGAATTACGTAAACTAAAAAAAAAACAAATGACCTCATAGGGACGAACCCGCGACCTTCCGGCTTGTAGCTTAGTGCGTCAATCAATTACCTCGTGCCCCACTTAATATGCATAATAAGCAAAACAGGTAGGCGGAGATGGTGACTCACATCTTATTTTGACACGAAAGATATATGGCAAGAGTAACAATTAATTTTCGACGTATCAGAGGAAACCTCTTCCTCCTTCTTCAGGATAAAAGCAGCCTGAGGTTCCTCCGAAAAGCCAGAAGATTAATATTACTAATTCGCCATAGTGCTGTATACAGAATACTCCATAATAAGCATGGACGACGGTGGAAAACTAGCTTATTGGTTTTACTTTTATTTTATAATACCACACCACACACCGATACATGAACTTTCAGGGAATTGTAAGAATTTTTAATCTTCCTGTATTTTTAAACAGGTAATTCAAGGATCTAATCGTCGATTAAAATGTACCCAAACAAGCCATTGGCTCGGAATGCAAATTTTAAACTTAATCAACAAGAACGCAGTTAGAGACATTACTGTAATACGAGTCCGTTATAATCGTTGCCAATAAAGGCTTCTGAAAACCATAAATCGATGAGTATGAGAAGGATATTGCTTTGTCTTCTCAGTGAATGAGCGAACCAAGTCTTATAGCCCTTGCAGAGGGTACTGGCATTCTGACTGATGCAGGAATTCACTTACTTCAAAACAAATATGGACAGGACTTGATGAGCAGACAAACGTTTTCTGATTAAAAACACAGACTTAAATAAGAGCTTGCCACCATATTCTGGTTGAGAGTTAGGGGAAAAATTACAATAACAACCGGGTCTGAAATGTTGGCCGATTAAACATAGAAAATCTAAATGGTATCCGGGCTTAAAGTCTCCTCAAAATTTGAAAATATTAGTTGAGTCTCATGAGAATCCTTACAACTGTAATGCAGAAATTTTAAATAATGATTGGGTATGAAATAGAAGTTGGCTACTAGCAGAGAAACTGGAAGTAATTAACGGACATTACATAGAAATTGAACACAGGCTCAGAAATTGTAAAACGCTGATGGTTCTGGGTAGTAGCACAGCGAGTTCCACTCGGCACGGCGGCCACTGATTGGCCTATTGTACCTGCCCGGGGTGAGTATGATGATGGAGAATTTGATGGAAAGAAGATTGGCAGGGGAAACCGAAATACTTGGAGGAAACCTGCCCCAGTACCCCTTTACTTACCCATGGAGCTGAGCCCTTCTTGAGGAGCCGCCAATTCTGCAGCTACTCAAGAATTTCCGAGCATTTTATGGAACCCGAAGGTTCATTACCGTGTTCACAAGAGCCCTCCACTGGTCCCTATCCTGAGCCAGATCAATCCAATCCATACCATCCCATCATATCTCTCTAAGATCCATTTTAATATTATCCACCCACCTACGCCTTGGCCCCAGTACCACTTTGCCCACCACAAATCCCACTTGACCAGACTCGGGCTCGAACCCGGGCCGCCGCGGTGGGAAACCAGCTACTAACAGCTCGAGTTATGGCGCTGTCTAGAGCGACATTAAGATTCCACCCAAATTGTCTGTCTCACCCGAATGCAAGAACACGCCAGGGGATGAAGCACAGAACAGAAGAAAGTTTATCACCCCTGCACTCCACGTGCAGTATACACTGGAACTAGTACATCCATTGTGCTCTCAACCGGAGGGATGGTCAGGGCTCTGCTAATCTAGCCGAACTCATTCTATCAACCAGTCTGTAGGCATGGCCCATGCTCGTTATGTCTAATTGATGGGTGGCATGTGCCTTTGTTAATTGCTTCCGGGATTAGCACTTGCTCGTATATATATCGCTGTTACTAAACCCATCATCATCGGTCCATACACAAGCGAAAGGGGGATGCAGATTTGACACTCTTTATTTCCCAAGTTCATCCGGAGAACACGTGACTTATTGAGATGGCTGATCGTTAGGCTTTACAATGGGAGGGGGCAGACCTCACTGTATATAATATTATTAGTATGGACAGTGTTCACCTGATTCTCAGTGAATCTCTATTTGAATCACCCAGTGATACACTGCATTGCGACAGCTGTTGAGTAACAGTGATCTAAACAACATTTGTTCCTCACACTACGAGAAGATCTTACTACTTATTTTACAAATGGTTTAACCTTTCTGTGCTATGAACGAGGTATTTCACTTGTCACGATGAATCAGTTCTTCAGAATAAACAATAATGTTTGTGTGTAGGTTGTCTACAGGCGCTTTTTTAATGCGTAATTTATCAATAGTCGAATGAACTAGCAAACAACGATAGAGCTCTATGGAGATGAAACCATCTTAAAAAGCTAGCAGTCGCTCATACACTCGAGAATTACTCAGCAGTTTATGGAACTGGAAATTCAAAATATTGTATTTAAGCATCCTGTTGCCTTTCTATGGCATTCACATATTAATATTGATATTTCAGTTCTGTTAACAATACAACCACTTTATTCCTTAGAATTTTACTTTTTGAAGCATGTTTCGGCCCCAACTGGCCATCATCAGGTACTCCAATTCGCCAAAACTCTTTCCTGCATTGAATATCGGTCATACATTTCATGTGTAACTGCACTGTTCTATATTAACGTTGCGGTTGCGATCCGGCAAACATTGGTCAGTTCACCGTGCACTGTGACTCACTTGCTATTGCAGTTAACTAAAATTCCATTACAATTTCTAAAATTCAATTTAGGTTTTAAATTGTTCAAATTTCAGTTATTCTTTTTGAAATTTCCACACTTCCTACACAAGGACGATCGAAATATACGTATACTGTTTGGATAAGAGGACGATGCCCTAGAGAGGTGTAGGAAATGTGCAAATTTAAGAAAAATAATTAAAATCAATCTTCATTCTTCTTTCAACTTTCTTCCCCATCCATTCACTTTCATTTTACGGAGATCATCCTGTACATCCTCCAACCATCTCAGCTCCTTCGCTGATGTCGGTTTCCGTTCAATCCATTCGAGGCTGATTGTCTGGTTTCTGAACAATTTAGTTTTTATGATGTGAGGTTGTTAGCCTCACGTACAACCACCTACCTGGAGGCCAAGAATATCCCTCTTCATCTGGTTCCTACCCCTTGACCTGGCCGTCATGGGTGACCCTACCAGTAGCTACGTTACCACCGGCATAGCTCTCAGGGTCTAAGGAGCACTCAAACCCCACCACCACGATAAGGTGGAGACGCTATCGGTGGGAGCTTACTGAGAATAGTGCTACAGTTCTTCGGTCATCCAGTCTGTAGACTAGACAATGTACCGAAAGAGGCATGGTTCCAGATACAAATGCTAGGATCTGCAACTCACTGGGTGAACCAGTAGTAAGGTAAGGCAGACGCACGGATATGAGATGACAAGAGACAAATACAGAAGCTGCAGAAATGAGAAATTTTCACGTTTATACAATAATGACAAACACAAAATAAACGCAGAAGCCAACAGATGCTGATCTACATGAGAAAGTTAGGATTGTGAAGAGACTGTTAAGTGTAAGGAGAGATAGAATAATGTTCAGATGGATGAATGGAAACAGGTGCGGAAGTGGCATTGCATTACGAACATGCAAAGTGGAGAACAAGAAGACGATGGGAGTACTGGAATGGGAATTTGGGGCCCTGATGCGAGCATTTGGTGTCCCATGATAACACACAGAGCTGAATGAAGAAGTAGAAACATGCGTTATTTTACCTACCTACCTTCCTACCTACCTACCCACCTATCTATCTACCTACCTACCTACCCACTACCTACCACTCGGCGCTACAGCCCTGGGTGAGCCTTGGCCTCCCTACAGCCAGTCTACACAACCAATGCGTGCTGCCATAGGAATGGATCCACGCATGATGACCCGAGGCTGGCTGTTAGATTTCTGAACATAATTCTTTTTACAGGATGAGGTTGTTAGCCTCATGCTAAACCCCCAAACCTGGAGAACCAGGGTATCTCTCTTAGTCTGGACTCTACCCTTTGACCTTTTCGGTATGGATGACCCTACCGGTAGTTAAATTACCGCGCAGCATAGTTCTCCAGGTCACAGAGTCACGCAAGCCCCACCACCACAAGATGGAGACCCCTTTGGGGGGGGAAACATATTTTACACTGTATCTAAAATATCTGATAGAGAAGCTACTTGCAAATTTTATATCTGTATGAAACCCCATTTTTCATTACTGTTTTCGCAAATGTTCGCAGTTTGACTCTGTACTAAGTCAATTAAATCCAGATCACGTCTTCACAACTTTTCCTGAAATATCCGTTGACTCAGAAGTCTCCTATTTACTTTGTTAACATAGTGTTTCCAACCAGAAAGTTATGTGTGTTTATCTCCCATTGCGTGGTACATGTCACCTGTCTTCATGTAATGGCAATAAACATATTAGTTAAAGTGTACAAACTGTGGAGCTCTCTATTGTCTGATGCAATGTGGATTGCGTGCTCGTCGGCTACGGAAGTTCTGATATACATATGAGCCAGGGAAGCATGTTTCTGTTAGAAAGAAGTCCCGCTAACTTGGGTTCCACGGCTTCTCTTATTGGCTCGAAATTAGGCACAATATTTTCATAATACGAGCAAGGTCATCTCCTACAATGTTCATGTTTATTACGTTACAGAGCAGTTTATACTGCAAGGCCGCAACAGCTGATAACGTAACAATAAGGATCATTCATACCAGACCGATAATTGATCCATATTATCATGGGATTAAGTCCCTTGTACTGCCGCCACTTCTGGCCTACTGTACCAGCCCCAGATGATAGGTGAGGGTGATTGTGGAGCAATTGGTGGAATGAAGATTGGCATGGGAAACCGATGTATTCGCAGAAAACCTGCTCCAGCGCCACTTTGTCCACCACAAATCCCACTTGACCAGACCCCGGGATCGAACCCGGGCCGCCGTGGTGGGAAGCTATGGCGCGGCCTGCAGGGGTAACTTAGTCTGTAGTACAACTTAAGGTTCGATCATCCATCAGTTACTCAGAAAAGACGGTAATTATGACGTGGGTTAGTACTGCAACAGGCATTACCTTATACAAAGTATAATGTATGGGGACATCTTATAAAGAAAACAGGAAAGGGCGACTCCGGCTTCAGAGAAAGATATGCAGGCTAGTGGTGTACGTGTTAATACAGTGCTCCCAACTGCAGCAGCTAAGGCCGTAACGACTAGTTTATGCTCGAGTCGTGCTGCTGGCCAGTAGCTCAGAATACCACAAGGATCGGCCGGACAGCGTCCTCACACTGCCTACTTGACTAGGCTAACTGGTATCCGCAAGGATGGACGGCAGCCGGCCTCCTCGCCCCCGTACCGCCTGGTGAAGTCTCAGACATATCAATTGTTGCACATGTTTAGAGAGTTACACAAACGGAAATGTGCTTCACGCTGGTTTCTTACTTGGACTATTCTTCGACCCTGAGGGTGGAGGCGATAAGTTCCTACGACACTTCAGTTGGCTTTCAACGGATTACATGGCGCTATGCCCCAGAAAACATAATTCTTTTCGGCAATCATTTCGTCTGTGTAGCAGATTTTTATATTTACTTGTATATTTCAAGGTTCATAACAATCGACAGGGCGTGTTTCTTGTGGCTTGCTGTGGGTAACATAGTTTTCCGGTATTTGGGTTAGATGTATAAAGTAACAGTAGAAATGTATTTAAAGGAATGTGGTTTGATGAGCTATTGAATTATCAAGTGGCTGTACGTGTTGACTGGTGCAAGACCGGTAATCAGGTATGGCAGCCGGCAGTATCCAGATCGACCCCAAATTTAGAACGGGTGCTAATGGTTTGCAGTCGGCGGTGCAGCCTACAAATCTCGACTTGGCTACCAGCTGATATCTTGAGTGCCCCTAGCTTGCTGGGATGTCAAATTTACTGACTTAACTGGACCGAACTGCAAGGAGAAGACTTTTTTTAGAAAGTAGACATCTTAGTAGGTCAGGAAACCACCCGCTTCTACAGAAGCAGAAGCCTCGTCATTGTTTTCACAGAAGTTCTTAGTTTCACGCTATTCTGAACCAACCGAGTTTAGTCTGCACCCTCGCACCATCCACCTGCTGCTAGATTTCCCAGTTTGTCTCTTTTCTTACTAACTCCTGAATAATGTCAAATGTTAGTGACTAGACATGGGGTTTGGACTGGTAACTGCATTTATTGGACTCTTATATCTCGTAACTACAAAGAGTTATAACATTATCGTTAATCACCAAACCCCTACTGCACACGATAAGTATCAGTCGCTGGTCTTTGTTCGGTAACGGTTCCCAATATTGTCCTTTGCTTATTTCGTTCTTGCTCCCTACCATCTCAAAAGTGGTTTTCAACTGTCGGCTCACAACTTACTGAGCTAAAGTCAAAGTCCCGCTACGACCGAGGGTCTGTCGGTCATTCAGTCTTGGTGTCAAGCCCCGTCTGGGGACTAAGACTATATTTTTGTTACTGTCAGACCGTTAAGGTTATGTCGATATCAGCCGAAGTTAGAGTTAATTTACGAATGCCAGTTTACCCTTGATGAGTTCGTCTTGGTGCTAAGCCCCTTGAGACTCACGACCATAATTTTTTTAACTATTCCATCATGTCACAATATATTTTACGTACTTATTATTTCTCCCATGTGATTCACGGGTCCCTCCCTTTTCATTTCTTTATTTTGATCAACACAATAATCTGATTTGACGAGTCCAAATTATGAATAACTGGGATTTTGGATTTTCTCCATCATCCGGTATTCTAGAGACTAGGGAATACGTTTCGGCAACTGGATCTGTTTCTGCCCTCAGGTGAAGGGAAGACACTACTCAGTTGGGTCCCTTAGAAAGAGTTAGCCTCGATCACTGGACGAAGTCAGTACGAGTAATTTTGAGTGTTATACACCATCTTCAGAACCCTTTCTTTATTTCCTTGGCAATACAGCCCCAGTGGGCCTAGGCCTACCTCCATGAACTTCTCAGTTCACTTTCGGTTTTTCTAGATCTTACACATTCGGTAGGACTCCTTGGACGGGTGATCAGCTCGTCGCAAGGTCTCTACCTGTACACAAACACAGAAAAACGCACACACACAAATTAACATCCATGCCCTGAGTGGGATTCGAACCAACGATACCGATTTCCAAGCGAGCGAAGACAGTACATGCCTCAGAACCCTTTAGAATCTACAAATTATGAAGTTCTTAAAGTAGCCAGCGGAGTTTCCTTTTACATCTGTTTCACCGTAATCTCACAATTCTTCTTGCACATTATACCAACATCGAAGTTGATATAGTGCCGAAAACGATGAAATAACCAATTAACCTATACTTACACTTTCCTGCTTTATGCTGCGAAGGAGATATAACTTCATTTTTTTTACACTGATCTAGAGCGAATCCATTCCGTTAGGAAAAATCTCTGGTTGCATCCTTTAGACCAAACCTTGCGACCGAGTGTTTTCGAGCTCCTGTTTTCAAATTCCGGCCAGGTGACTGCCATTTATTAACCCCCCCCCCNCAGGTAAATGCCGAGCTAGAAACATTAAGCAGGCCATGACCGCTACCGCCTACATTCTTTCCGTATTATTAGTCACTGATTATACTCCGCCTCTGTGGGCTAGTGGTTAGAGTTCCTGGATAAAGATCCAGAGGTCCTGTGTTCGATTCCCAGAGCTACCGAGAAGTAGTGGATCTAGAACGGGGTCCAATCAGCCTCGTGAGGATAATTGAGGAGCTATGGAAATAGCAGCTCCGGCCTAGAAAACCGAGATTAACGGCCGTGGGGATTCGTTGCGCTGACCACGTGACACTCTTTATCTGCTAAAGTTGGCACTAACTTCACCGACAATAGGCGGTCGTTCGGTCGGTATAGTTCGCTTACGGACTACAGGCCACGGAGATTTTTTTTGTAGTCTTCACTATCTGTTTCCTGGCAATGGATCTGTAACACAGAACCTATACAAGTCTCACTAAATCACACACTCTCAATGTCTCTGTACTACAGCGCACATTAAGTCTTTCAGTCACACGTTAAATCTTCACTGACTTCTAAGGCTGCCGAGCTTCCACATGCGGACAAACACATGTTTGTTTATATGCTTGGACTCTGTAACAGCGAGGCGAAGCGGCCGCTTCTACTCGCCTGGCCCAGGAAGCAGCGACTATTCACGTCTGACCGCTGCTTCTATTCGCATCAAATATTTCACAATGGCAACATACACTGAAAGTCTGATTTCAGAAGTTTTGAAAAGACCCGTGCTTTGGGACCACAGGAACAAAGCTTATCGTAACAGAAACCTCGTTGATAAGGACGTTTCACAGGCGGTAAGAATAAGAAGTAGGTATAAACATCGGTTTAATTATTTTATTTTATGTAGTTTACTATGCGCGCGGGTGTACATTGAATGTTTTGAATACGTTTATATGATAACTCAGAACGTTTTCAATAAATTTCAATGAAAATTTGCATGTTAGTATACTTTATAATTATCTATAACATTTATAAAATAATGGTTCTATCTTTTTATAGGTATGTTTTAAAAAATAATAGGCATTAAAAGTAATCAATATTTTAGCACAATGCGAAGCTGTATATATCCCCTTGAGAATTACATAATATTATGACCTCATAGTATAATTCAATGTTGAACAATATCATAAAATAAAATTAAAAAATATTTGACCGTTGTTTTAAGAAACTGGCCTCAAATTGCCTCTTGGACGTCATAATTTTAAACTGTTGCACTATACAGCATTTCCTGCAGCCGGAACTGGTCGCTTGCACGCAGGACATACACGTCTCTAGCAGTAGCTGCCAATTCAAAGATTCTTCCCGCCCTGGCACGCAGACATGATTATTTACTAAAAATAATAATGAATTTTCAAGACACCATAGGCAGCTGAACAATTGTTCTGAACGAACTTGTGTTTCATTAATTCTTTCGAAATATGGTTAAATGCCGCCTCTGTGGTCTAGTGGTCAGAGTTCCTGCCTACAGATCCAGAGATCCGGTTTCGATTACCAGGGTTACCTGATTTTCTGAGAAGTAGTGGGTCTGGAACGGGGTCCACTCAGCCTCGTGAAGATAACTGAGGAGCTATGTCAAGGAAACAGCGGCTCTGGTCTAGAAAATCGAGATTAACGGACGTGGGGATCAGGTGAGCTGATCAAGTAATACCCTCTATCTGTAAACGTTGGCATTTACTTCGCCGACAAGCGACGGTCGCTCGGTTGATATAGTTCGCTTGCCGACTACAGGGCATGGAGTTTGTTTTTTGGTTTTTGTTGGTAAAGTACCTATAATATGATAAGAATTCGTTGAATTTCATAATATTATTTTATCTGGCAGGACATAAAAGCGATGCAAATATTGTGGAACCTCTCTTATCCACTCTCCAATTCCACGTGTCCTCTCATCTTTGTATGGACTTGATAAACGCAGCTGCAACGGTAGAAGCTTCCCGAATTATGCGGAGCAATGGCAGCGTGCTGCAATATCTCTGCTCATCTTCTTCAATTTGTCGGCTTCCTACTGACTCCGTCACTCCGGGCTTTAGTCCGCAAGCGAACTATACCGACCGAGCCACCGCTACTTCTCGGCGAAGTTAGTGTCAACTTTAGCTGGTAGAGGGTATCGCATGGTCAGGGCAATGAATCCCCACGGCAATTAATTTCTGTTTTCTAGACCGGAGTCACCATCTCTTTGAAATAGCTCTTCANTAGCTCCTCAATTATCCTCACGAGGCTGAGTAGATCCCGTTCCAGACCCATTATTTCTCAGAAAATCTGGTAGCGTCGGAAATCGAACCAGGACCTCTGGATATGTAGCTAGGAACTCTAACCACTAGAGCCACAGAACTTTTGAAAAATATGGAAGTCGCCGAGAAACATACACGGAATTCAGAATTTATAGAAATATCTGCAGCTCAGTCTTCCATGAAATTTGTTACATGCTGCAGTTCTGTAAAGACAAGTGTTTGCGCACCACTAGGTTTATTGGATTCTTATGAACGGATTTCTGGTCTTCGCAGAAACGCGCAAACCGTTTAAGTGTCTAGAAGTTAACAAGGTTATCCTCATTTTAACTGCAAACACAGTCAGCATCGAGACATTTCCCGGCTCAGTGGTGTCGTGTACATCTGTCATGCAATATGTCGTGTACTAAGTTTCTTCATTTCAGTCCAACCGTAACAGCGCAAATAATTCAGTCCTGGAATTTGTTGTGCACCCTTAGTGCAGTGGCTAGTTCAGTTCTTTTTGTGTTTAAGAGGGAACAGGCAGTGCTGAAGGCTCTACGCCAGTGGGCAGCTGCTTCCAGTCTTGCTAGGTCGTTACTTGGAGATTACACCATCGCCTGCCGAGATGAGTCTCGTAAAACACGACCGGTGTACAACCCCCTCCCTCCCTTATACCCACCACACACAATTTAGCTTGTGACCTATCTTTTATTGCAGACACCCAATGCGGTTTTTGGACATGGTACCATTCCATAATCTAAACAGAACATGTGTTCCCTGACCCACGAAACGGTAACAACCGAGTTTTCGCCCGAGGTAGAGAGCGCCGATAAAAGAAAAGTTAATTGCAGTGTCAAACGTAAGTTTAGCAAGCAATTTATGCATGTGCATTTACTGCTTCATGCTATGATGGTCTCTTAGTTGGACAGGTTGTAAGGCAGCGGGAGCGCTGCGAATGATAACTTACGAATGATTTTGAATGAAGCGAACATTCTGATTAGTTATTGCAATAATGCAAGAAGGAGAATTGAAGAGGATAGAAATATTAGCGTCATTCAATGTTGTTTAAAAAAGCTGGCCCCTCACTCATGGAGCTGAGCCCTTCTTGAAGAGCCGACAATACCTCAGCTACTCACGATTTTCACAGCATTTTATAGAACACGAAGGTTCATTACCGTTTTCACAAGAGCCATCCACTGGTCCCTATCCTGAGCCAGAGCAATCCAATCATACTATCACAATCTATCTCTCTATGATCCATTTCAATATTGTCCATCCACCTATGAATTGGTCTTCTCAGTGGCCTCTTTCCTTCTGGCTTTCCCACCAATATCCTATTTGCATTCCTCTTCGACCCAATTTGTACTACATGCCCTGCCCATCTCATCCTCCTTGACTTGATCATTCTAATTATAGTTGGAGAACAGTACAAGTTACGAAGCTCCTCATTATGCAGTTTTCTCCAATCTCCCTTCACTCCATCCCTCTTAGGTCCAAGTATTCTCCTCAACACCCTGTTCTCAAACACCCTCAGTCTGTGTTCCTCCCTTAATGTCAGAGACCAAGTTTCACACCGAAACAGAATCACAGACAAAAATATAATTCTGAATATTCTAATTTTTAGGTTTTTGGACAGCAGACGATAAGACAAAAGGTTCTGGACTGAATGGCAGCAAGCATTACTCGAGTTCAATCGCCTCTTAATTTCCTCCTGAATCAGATTTTGATTTCTTATCGTTGTCCACTTCCGGTCATGCAAACAAAACAAGGCAGTTGCTTTCTGTCTAGATACGAAAAACAAGCTATAACATGTTAATAAATCGGTCTCCCCAATAAACCAGTCACCCTTCCGAAATAGCCAAAGAGGAGCAAAGCGTCCATGCAGAACTGTAGCAGGTTTGGACTGCCACATATCACACTAGCGACCTTTCAGTATTATGTATATGATATCCTATCACTAACAAACTCTTCACTCTTAACTGCTGATACAATTCTCTTATGTACGAAAAAACCTGTACCTAATTCATGATTTTCATTCCTCTTTTCATAGAAAAATGTTCGATGCTGGTGCGATGCCATCTCCATCCCATCTGACCTCCTGTACTCCGGCTAAATCTAACTTATATTTCAAGATTTCTTCTGCCACTGCCCTGAGCAAACCTACGCTATGCAAACTTCGAATATTCCAAGTGCCAAATCTCATATCCATTTTCTTTAGCTTGGGTCGTTTATCCAGAGGATCCGTCCAGGTCCGAGGCTTTGTGTTCATTTTCGTAACATAATTATTTTTTAAGGCGAGGAGTTGTAAGCCCCACGCCCAACCCCCAAGCTGGATGACCAACCCTTGTCAGCGGTCCGCGACTGCTTATTCAATATATTCGCAGCTTCGCTCCAAACCTGGAGGGCGTCTCCTCCATCCGCAACCTGAGGACGCGCCATGCCGTGGTGACAGGGACCCACATTACATTGTTCCAGACTCAGTACTTCTCAGAGAAGCTGGAAGGGCTGGGAATCGATGCCGGGACCTCTTGATCTGTAGCCAGGAACTATGACCAATAGACCACAGAAGCAGTCGACTAGACTGTAACAACATTTACTTGGTCAGAACTTTGTTAGTCTCTGAAAATTTATAAATTGTGTTGACTATAGCTCAGTGGGCAAAGGACAGATTTTGGGCTGGAGAGGCATCATCTAATTTTCCGTAGGGGAGAATTTTCACTTCAGCACGAATCAATGAATTGATGCTAAGACCAAACCGCAAGTTTGCACCCCTATTTAAAAGCAAACCCTGTTTCTGTGCAACGTTATGCAGACGGCACGAGTTTCCCTATGATCCTCACGCACGTCCGAGCCGTTACGATTAACGCTCACCTGTGTTTTATTGTGCCGTACCCCTTGAATCACCTAAGCCACAAATGGGGAGGGGGTGCAGTACGTAGCCCGAATCCTATTTGCTACAGCCTGTGCAGTAACTGAAATTGAGTAGAATATTTTATGTTCTTCAAAGCTATATATTTATTTCAGAGATCCCGGTTTGACGTACATGTTTTTAAACCATGATATCACTAATGAGCTAACCTACAGGTGTTGTGCCTATGTTACAAAATTTAAGAACTCATTTATGTCATAAAAACATATCACAATTTGTAGAAGAATAATACGAGAAAAGACCGTCTCTGTGGTATAATGGTCAGAGTTCCTGGCTACAGATCCAAAGATCCCGGGTTCGATTCCTGGCGCTACCGGATTTTTTTAGAAGTAGTGGGTCTGGAACGGGATTCACACAGCCTCGTGAGGATAATTGAGGAGATATTTCAAGGAAATAGCGGCTCCGGTCTAGAAAACTGAGATTAACGGCCGTGGGGATTCGTCGAGCTCACCACGCGACTCCCTCTTTCCGTTAAAGTTAGCATTAACTTCGTCGACAAAGTCGGTCAATTGGTCCGTACAGTTCGCTTGCGGACTACAGGGCACGAATTTTTTGTTTTATCATAAGAAAAAATAAGAAACTAGAAATAGAACGATTGAATGAAAGAAGGTGAAAGAAAAGAAAGACGGAAGGTAGTGAAAAGAAAGATAGTATAATTTGTATTTTTACTACCAGAAGATAGCTCTTCTCATCTGAGTTATCAAATGAAGAGTTCTGTCTTCTGAGATAAAACGCGTGGAGTCCGTTGAAAGTCAACCATCTTCATCTCTGCTTGCTTCACCACGGTACTTTTGCTCTGCTTCTTTTTCCCAACACTAAAAATGGTGATGACCTGTTCCTCCGAAACTTTGATTGACTTTCAATGAACTACACGGCGTTGTTTCCCAGAAGATAGAACTCTTCATAACTACCGCTGTGAGGACCTCAAAACATAAAAGTTAAGAATTATATGCATATCGCAACAAGTTTGGTGTGGTGGCTCATTTTGTTCAATTATCCCTCAAACAGACACCTCTATGCAAGGAAAGGCATTGCATGTTTCATACCCCTCTACATTTGTTGGGAACATCTCGCTCCGGTGATTACTCTGGGAGTTACGCGCGATTTGCTCTTGACATGCGCGTAGAAAACATGCAGTTGTTGATGTGACGTGACTGTTATGTCGTCCAGTTCTAACCAGAATTGAAATGGATCGACAAATTTTACTAAAACTCCCTAGCGCCACAATCCATGAAAAACCCTTTAGGGTTTCATGAGATGTTACATGCAAAGAGATGAGTAGACGGACTCCCAGGTTCAGTGAAGTTAAAAAAATTAACGTTGCAATTTTCTCTTTTACTAACGCGTCAGGAGAGGAAAGGAAAACATAAAGGAGGACAAAAATGTTGAAAGACAACTAAACACAAATTAAAAAAAAACCAGAAACATCCACCTCATCCGGATTCAATCCCGCGACCTTCCGGCTTGTAGCATAGTGCCTCAATTAACTACGCTACCTCGTGCTCCTTCCTTTTACCGTGTTACGTTCCTAAATATTATATCAGCTTACTTTTAGGAGATACATCTCGTAGTTAGTTGAGGAACTATGCTACAACCCGGAAGGTCGCGGGATCGAATCCCGATGAGGTGTGTTTTCTCAATTTACCTAATCCTTCCAGCCGCACTATGACCCTGAAGTCGACTCAGCCTCTAACACAAATGAGTACCAGGAATATTCTTGGGGAGTAAAGCGCGACCGACGCGTAAGGTTAACACCCTTTCCGCGATCTTTGAGCCGATTGTCTAGAAAATGTGGGAACCTCAACATCTCACAACACTAAGGGCCTTCACGGCCTGGTAAAGGGATAGCTTTACTTTTTTTACATCATTAAATTAAATCGCAAGATTCCTCCTCTCTTGTCACTACCTTCTCATACTTTCGCAAGATTCATCCTCTCTTCTCACTACCTTCTCATACTTTAGCAAGATTGCTCCTCTCTTTTCACTACCTCCTCATACTTTCCCAAGATACCTGTGTTGGTGTTGCTGACAGCAGGGCCTTGTGAAGTACCAAGATGAGCATGTCTTCCCTTCCATGACATGCATATGCAGTTTTACTTAGATCCGTTAATTAATACATCATAACGTACATTTCGTTATTCAAATCAGAGGATAGACAAGGCTACGTATTTCTCTGAGAAGAGCTCTGAAGAAGAAACTCTAAGAGATATCCATATTTTCCGATGCTTTTTATTTTTGTACAGAAATGTAACACAAATCAAGAGAATCACCACGCTCATCAGATAGCTAAGCTTCTCAGTGATGCTGGCTCAGTTGAGAGCCGCGCTTTGCTGAAAGAAAATGTGATCGAAGTAACCTGGACTCCGCACTTCTGTGCACTGACGCTGTGACATTTGATCTGGCCTAGGGCTTGGCAAAATACGTGCCGCGGGTAAGTTCGCAGATTGTCAAAAATGCAACAGGGCTTTTTAAAAATGTTGCCTTCACAAGCATCAACAAAGTAGTCTAAATGTAAAGTTTTCCTCGTGCCTAAGTAGGAGTAGTTAAGAACTATGCCATGAAGATATATGGGGGAGTGAAGATATGTTTCCACCTTTCTTGATCTCGAAAATAGATGGAATTGAGTGGTAAGATTTGAGCTCCTGCCGCTTTATTCTCCGTACCCATTGGATAGCAGGCTGGGTGGGCCCAAATCTCGGTATGGGAAGATATCTCGGACCTTCCTGCCCCNATAAACCCAATTAACCATCTCTACGGCGTCTTCAGTAACGTAAACACGTTACACTGGTGTCAGAAGTGGGATCAGTAACGAAACACGTTACAATAATATCTGATTCTATTATTATTATTCTCACAATATCACAGCTTTCATGCACTTACACAAGTAGCAAATCTATATTCGAAATTGTGCCATCTGAAGGATAAAAATATAACTCAATTTGCTGAATTTCAATGGGCGTCTCCGTTAGTTAAATAATAGACGAAGTTTAGGTTTTGAAAAATGCAAGTTTTGGGATTCCTAATTGCGAGAAAGCCCATTGGTTTACTCCATGCGTGTCTCCATATTTTGAGAGCACCAACGTTTAAGACAGTAGTTCCCAAGCTTTAACTACAACCTATCCCGAAAATCGGTCTTCAATAATTACTCTACTGCAGTAATAACAGTCTACAAATATAATCACTATTGGCACAATTTAAAATCCTGAAATTTGAGAATATCATAACCATCTATACCCAACATTTGCAGTTAATGTCATGCAGGTGAAACGTCCCTGTGCTTAATTAATTAAGCAGGTAATTATGAAAATGTATGAGGGGTGGAGATTCAGCTCCACTATTCCTGAACTCGATGGATGTAAGTGGTCAGCTTCACACGTTTGTAGCTCTACCCCCTGGGAAACAACCTCTGGTACCCACTGTATAGGAGTCTGCGTGGACCCCAGAGGAGACCTGGACGCTGTGGAGAAGAGAAGAATTCCTTTCCTCTACCGGGAAAAGAAACCTGGCGGTCCCACAGTCCGTCACTACTCTGATTGGCCAATCTCGGCGCTATGTATGACAGCATTTGAAATAATATTTTCAGAAAACTGAGGTAGGTGTATGGTGGCAAATCTGAACTGCGTTTCTATGTGTAAATGTAGCGTTTTCAGCGCAAACCACTTGTCATTCAAGCTCCAGTTATGTGGCGCTAACAGCTGGACAGAAGCTATGGGTTACTGGAAAGAATCAGCAGCACCCCACAGATTAGTGGACGTAGGAAGGTAGTAAAATTGTCCCTATAACAGGCCGTGGAGGTCCACAGGGCTGTGAGATGTTGAGGATCACACATTTTCTAGATAATCGGCTCGTAGACAGCGGTGAAGTCGTCAGCCTTATGCGCCGGCCGCCCTTTACCCCCAGGAAGATTCCTGGTATTAATTTGTGTTAGAGACTGGCTCTAATACAGAGCCACGTTGCGGCTGGAAAAATTCGATAAATTGGAATAAAAAATTCACCAAATCGGGATTCGATGCCTTAACCTTCCGGTTTGTAGCATAGTGCCTCAACAAACTATGCTACCGCGTGTCCCTCAGTGGACGTAGTAATAGGCCTATATGTGTTCCAAAACACTTGCTTATTGTATACGGTTTTGCTTTGACTGTCAAATGTTCTTGGCAGCGCTGGTAACGTGCATGTGGTCGGTACCGAGTTTGCCGAATCCCGGCAACGGTAACTGAGAGGAATGAAGAACGAAAAATTGCACATGGTTAGAAAGCAGCATATTTTAGTGACAAAATACATACAGTGGCAATACAAACAAAGAAAAACAACGTCCGTGGTGTTAGTCCGCAAACGAACTATACCGACAGAGCGACTGCCGCTTTGTCGACGAAGTTAGTGACAATTTTAGCGGATACAGAGTGTGGCGTGGTCAGCGCAGCGGATCCCCACGGCCTTTAATTTCAGTTTTCTAGACCGGAGCCGCTATTTCCTTGAAACAGCTACTCGGTTATTTTCATGATTCTGAGTGGACCTCGTTCCAGGTCAACTACTTCTCAGAAAATCTGGTAGCGCCGTGAATCGAACGCGGGACCTCTGGATCTGTAGCCAGGAACTCTGACCACTAGACCACAGCGGCAATAACATTAACTAAGATTCTCGTGCTGGTATATGTTCGCGTAACACCGGTGGCGACGCAAGATTTCGGGCGTCTTTATCAGATCAATTGTTAATAATGATACAGGGTATATATTGATACCGTTACGAGGCATCCTCCAAAACTTTTCGAAATAGGTACCACATCTCCTGGTACTCTCTTTGCCACAGCCCAATCTGAAATTGAAACTAACTGAACACCCCTGATCTAGTTGCATTGAGGTTATCACGTTTCCAAGAATATATATTTCAATGGATGATAGAGAGAACTGCCGTAGAAACTTATCTTCTTTGCGGATTTGAGGAGCAGCTGTACACTGAGGCTGCTGTGCAACGAATAGGAAAATGCCGTCATCGGATAATCAGGGGATTCTGAAGCAGCACTGAAAACCTCGTGGGAAAACGACATGTGCTGCCATCTTACAGCAAGACGTCCTAAACCAAGGCTTACATTTCGAGACCATGTGATGAGCTGTTTACATGTACCCAGTTTCTCTTTGTTTGCATGAGGATCGTATTTAATTTATTTTCGACGTTTCTTGCCCTACCCACCCCCACATCACCCACACATTCCCCTCCCCTCCCCTCTCACGCTTTGTCGTTTTAACTATTGGACTAACACGATCCGATTTAAGCCTTTAGCAGTTACAGTGACACAGGAGTCTTCACACGTAAAACTTCTATCTTTCTTTCCTTCCTTTATCCCTTTCTGTTTTTTTCTGTCTTTCCTTCTCTCATTCTCTCTTACAGTATATACAAATATATGTCACATGTATGAGTGACTGCAGACGGGGTCTGGATTGGTAGCAATCTCTAAAATTAACTCTAATAGTTCGCAACTACAAGTAGCTACAGCGCTATCGCTACTTCACACACTCTGCAGTTCACTACAGCACGCACTAAGCCTTCTCAGTCTGCTGTATCTCTACTGGTTGTCGCCTGGTAACGGCTTCCAATGCTGTGGCTTCATCAACTTCCATATCTACGACCTTACTGGCCGGCGATTGTCTCCCAACTGACTAAATTCAGAGTAAGGTTTTCTTTACCACTGGCGGTTTTACCACCGATCAGTTCGTCGTAGTGCCAAGCCTCTTGAATGTCACGACCAGAAAATTCCTCAGTTGAACCATTGAAGTCACACTCTGACTAAATATCAGTCAAAGTCAAAGTCACATTTTATCTGACGGTCAGTCAGGTAAGTCTTGGTGTCGAGCCACATCTGGGGCTCATGACCAGGTATTTATTACTGTTTGACAATCACGGACTTGTTTTTTGTGGGTAGCCTTCTCTGACGAGAGGACGGGTCTGTCTAGACTTGTGCTTATAACATCTCGGCACGAACCTCACAAGAAACACAGCTTCTATCAGTTCTTATATTGCCCGACACACAGCTGTCGCAAGGACCTGGCAGAAAGCACCGCTTCCCAGTTAGTCCTTTGATGTGTGTTAGGAACCTGTTGCCTAACAACGGAAGTTGCAATCTACAATCAATATACGAAATATATGTGTAAATGTTCTAACACTTTTGGTCTCAATACAGGTAAAACATATATCTTACAACTGTTTATCTGTTTATCACGGAGTAGATAATGAAAAGTTCAGTCCAGTGTGACATACGAGTTTACAACACTTCAGTCCTCATTCACCTTACATGTTTCGATTCAAAAGAATCATCCTCAGAGGCGCAGCACTACGATAAGGAAACACTCTGACATAAGATATTTTAACAATATGCACTTTAGATATGACTAATCCTCTCTATATAAATTTTGTTATCACGGTTGGTTTTGATATTTGTCTTAGGCACTCAAAATGACGCTTCTTGAAGTGTAGATTTACTTATGATGAGTTTCTTTTAGTGTATTTCCTGGTTATTCTGACTGGGGTTTTCCACTACACGCAATATGATGTTCACTTTTCCATACAGTAGACTCCCAATGTATTTAAAATTGTATTAAAATTTCCATGTAAACAATTAGTTATTATATTAAGATATCTTGAGCCGACATTGGGTCATGTTGTTTTCCTCCTGATGGTGGGAGAAGTCGTTTATTTCTCTTGATTTTATGTTCTTATTATTAGTAGTGTAGTTCACGTGCGTGCTGTGTCGTTTGTACCTCCGTGTAGAGGCGGGGTCAAATACCTCCACCGTGACCCCGCGAATCGTAGGAGATGACGAAAAGGGAAGTCTCAAACCTGAGACAATAAAATATGGTCGCGAGTCCCAAGGGACTCGGACCCGAGAAATACTGCCCTGGCAAGGACCAGCATCATATACAAAAAGGCAGACCCGTCCTCTCATCAGAGAGGTTGCACCACAAAACAAGGCCGTAACTGTCAAACAGTAATAAATATCTGGTCATGAGCCTCAGATGGGCTCGACACCGAGACTTACTGACTGATCATCAGTCGCAAAGTGTTTTTAATTGACTTAATCCTTCCAACCGCACTTTGGTCTTGGGGTCAACTCAGACTCTTAACAGAAATGAGCACCAAGAATTTTAGTGGGGGGTAAAAAGTGCGGCCGGCGCCTAAGGCTGACAACCTCACCGCCAAATGCGTGCCGATTGTCCAGAAAATGTGGGGAGCCTCAACGTCTCACAACCCCATGGACCTCCACTACCTGTTACACGTACCTTTACTTTTTGTTTACACATTGTTATAACCCAGAAAACAGAATTCTTCATTTGTCAGTTAATTTTCCCATTCTTGTTACGTTTGAAGGACGATAATTCAGGACGACAAAATGAGCCATGCTGATAGCGAGAAAGTGCGGGAAACCCCCGAGCCGCCGCTGCTCTGTATAATGAGTTTCTGCGATCATTTCAGAGCAGCAGTCATCCAGGGCAGCTATTACTTATTAGTACGGCAATAATGGGAGCTTGGTCTTCCTCTAGTAATTAGAATACACTGCCCAGTTCTAACGTAATTCGAGACGGGATTCTGGTGACAATAAAAAAATTAGTCTGCTATTTCGAATATAAAAAAAATGAGAATGATCCGGGAAATGGAAGTGAAAGTCTTAAAATGTGTGGGGGATATTTACAGAGGAACACAGTGCATTCCAAAAGTAGCGTTACGTTCAAACTAGTCCTAACTTTGGGCCGCACTTCTCTCTTCCTCCTCTTGTCTCCCCTTAACTCGTCCTGCCTAATCTCCTTTCTAATTCTCTTCCTTCTTTTCCTCATTCTCCCTAATCTCCCCATCCTCCTCTTCCTCGTTCTTCTTACTTTTCTCGCTAAATCTCTTTTTCATTCGCTTTACTCCTCTCTTCCTTCTCCATTTCTTTTACTCTTTGTTCCTTTAGCCCCAGTTCTTTTTCTCATTGTCTTTACTTTTCTCTTCCTCCAGTTTCTTCTTTCATTCATTCTCCTTTCTCTTCTCCTCCTTCTTCCACCAGCTTCTACTTTTGCAGTTTCGATCCCATCCTGAACTACGCCAATTCAAGTTCTCTCTTGCGCACAGGCGCACGCAGTTATCCAAGTTATGGGTTCTTGCATGTCATGGTTTCTTCTACTTTTCTACTCCTCCGTCTCCTCTTCCTCCTCCTGTCCTCCTCCTCCTGTCCTCCTCCTCCTTCTTCCAATTAACAAGAGTTGGGTGAAAGTTAAATTCTGAAACCAATTGAACTGTTTCTTCCATCTTTTATTATTTATAACTTTCAAAATACGAGTATGTTAAAATAAGATGAATTTCCGTGTTAAAATAGCATTTTTTTACCCATAAACAATAAATCTCAGAAGAGTTCTATCTTCTGGAGAATTAGGCTCGTGTAGTCCTTTGAAAATCAACCGATGTTTCGGAGGAACCTTCAGGGTCGGAGAAAAAACCACCTCCGATACGTCGGTTGACTTTCAAAGAATAGCACGATGTTATATCCCAGAAGATATTAAACTCTTCATAACCACCGCTATGAGAAGCTCAAATCCTACACTATTACACCCTTTTACTGAAAAAGGTGATCTAAACTTCAGTATATTGTTGTCCTCGTACATTCTTGTTTCCTCCATGCATATGATATCTTGTCCAGTTCCCTTCACAGATTTAATCAGACTAGTAATATTCGGACAAGAGTAGAGCATACAGTTTTCTGTTAAGTCGAGTCTCTTCGATCAAGGCAATTCCTACAGCCTTTTTCATACACACTATCAAAATGTGTTCTTGCACTATCAGCGACCGAGTTGTACACATACACACTATCAAAATGTGTTCTTGCACTATCACCGACCGAGTTGTACACATACACATGGCATACAACACATAAACGTATACTTTTCAATCTCAATATCCTCAGACAAAAGCGAAAGTAAGGAATTCTGAGTTTACCTTCCTTGACAGCTTCGTAGTAACATTTGTATACATTTTTATTGGAAAATGTACAGACGGATATGCCAATCCAGATGCGTAATTAAATATCAGGCTTTTGAAATAATACATATTATTAACTTAATCATGAAGCTGAGACATTCTTGAGGAGCCGTCAATTCTGCAGCTACTCAAGAATTTCCCAGCATTTTATGGAACCCGAAAGTTCACTACCATGTTCACAAGAGCCTTCCACTTGTCCTTATTCCGAGCTAGATAAGTCCAATCCGTACCATCCCATTCACTCTCTCTGAGATCCATTTTAATATTGTCCACCCACATACGCCTTGGTCTTCCCAGTGGTTTCTTTCTTTTTGGCTTTCCCACCAATATCCTATATCCTCTTCATCCCATTCGTGCTACTTGCTCTGCCCATCTCACCCTCCTTGATTTGATCGTTCTAATTATACTTGGCGAAGAGTACAAGTTATGAATCTCTTCATTATTCAGTTTTATCCAACCTCCCGTCACTTCATCTCACTTCGGTCCAAATATTCTCTTCAACTCTCTTTTCTCAAATACCCTCAATCTACGTTCCTCCCTTAAAGTCAGAGACCAAGTTTCACACCCATAATTTTTAAGTTTTTGGACAGCAGACGAGAAGACAGAAGGTTCTGGACTGAATGATAGCAAGCGTTACCCGAATTCAATCTCCTCTTAATTTCCTCCTAAATCAGGTTTTTATCTCTTACCGTCGTTCCCAAATATATCAACTGATAATACATATTATAATATGTATTATAAAATTATTGAATATAAGTTAGAACATTTACGTTCCACTCTGCAGGGCAATTTTGAACAATCTGTGTATTAGGTATTCTAAGTGGGATAAATTAATAATTTTAATCCAAGGCAAAACCCCATCTGTAATGATAATTTTCAAGAGTAGATTTCTACAGAAAACTACAGAAGTGGAAATGGGTAACCATTTTCTTCTCAGGGAGAGTAAGGGATTGCCTCATTTTCGAACATACAATAATTCTCCCTTTCTGCTTCTTCCCCTCCGCCACAATCCTCTCTGTTCTCACTTCAAATCTTCCAATAAATTACATTTGCAGAGGAGTGTGTATTGTTTCCTAGCCAGGGAATGGTTATGAATCCTAGCATTATGTGTGTGTAAGTCAGAACGTGGCTGGGTTTTAACTTGGTACAAAGAGATGTGCCGGGCCATGTGCAAGCTAGAGTGACATTAGGAAGGCTGGATTCGGTGGGGTGGGTTGAATGCGGCCTGTAAGCTCGGTTTCTGCCTGCCTCCAGCGGCAGGACAAAAAATATTGTTCAATGGCTTGTATGTATGTATTGTCACGTGTATATGTGTGACTACAGATGGGATTTGGATTGGATATTGGATTTATTGACCAAATTAACACACAACTTGTAACTACAATTAATTGCACCGCCATCGCCGATCTCCACACTTTACAAATCACTACTTCACACGCTAAGACTTCTCAGTGTGCTGTGTCTTCACTAGTCCTTTCCTGGTAACGGCTACTAACATTGGAGATTCTTCAGCTTCCGCAATCACTTCTTTGCCCTCTGCCTCTCAGCTGCACCGACTATATCTTCTCTTCACAGTCTCCCTTACAACTAACTTCTAATTTTCTTTTCAAAACGGGACATTTCCGTTTTTCCCCTAAATCATAACATACGAAAATTAATTCAAAATTAATAATTTAGAAACACGCCACTTTAAAAATTCATACAAACATAAAATATAGGTCTTGCTCTGCGAAAGTCTTCCCAAATTCACCTGAATATTTATCAGATTTGTGGAAAATCTGTCCCAGAAACATTTTTCCTTTCTATATTTGGGAAAATAACTTTGAACAAGAGAAATCTTTAACGTGGGTCTTCACAATGGTTAATGGTTGCACTTTTTCCATTGTAAGCCTGTTTTATTTCCATCTGATCATAACGCATTTATTAATGAGAAAACACGCCCAATCGCTGCATTAGATCCTGACACTGCTAAGCAAAATCTAATAAAAGGTAAATTTATCCATGTAACATGCCGTGAAGGGCCATAGGGATGTGAGAAATCGAGGCTCCCACATTTTCTAGATAATCGGCTCACAGATGGCGGTAGGGTTGTCAGACTTGCGCACTGGTCGTCCTTTATCCCCCGGAAGATTCCTGGTACTCATTTCTGTTAAAGTCTGACTCAACATAAGGGCCATATTGAGGCTGGAAGGATTAGGTCAATTGAAAAAATCCACCTCATCGTGACTCTAACCTGCGACCTTGCGGCTTGTAGCATAATGCCTCAACCAACTACCCTACTACGTGCCCCAAACAAAAGCTAATTAAACATTTAATATTAACAGCATTTATGTTCTCCTTTGTAAAATGAGCCAACATTTCACACAAATTTTCAATAACATTCTGGTATTTTTTTTCTTCCACACTTCTAATTTGCGTTCACAATATTTTTCTACACATGAAAACTCTTCAAAACAAATCATCTTCATTTAATGACAAATCGGGTACCACCGTCTGCATGAAAACATAGTTAATTTGTACACTCTTCCAAGTCACCTTTCCTTTCAAATTTATCCAATTCATAGGCTGAAGAGGCATAAGAAACGACGAACATAATTCCTGAATATATTCAATGCAAGTATCATTGAAGTCTTCTGCATATTTATTAAACTTTTCAATGGTTATACAACTTTCCTTCTTTTTCCAGTGTAGGTGGGGTGGGAAATTTTGCTGGGCGATAATTTAGGAGGTGCTGAAATTTTGTGATGTACTAAAAGATAATTTGTTACCGTATGTTCTGGAGTTAGTCATGTCTTGAATTGAACCACGCTTATTTATGAGAAACGGCGAATTTGCCGAAGTAATATAAACCTTCAACAAATATTGTAAATCAAGATTCTCACTCGACGGCCAAGGTGGAGGTAGGAGAAACACGCCCTTGAGAAAAGAAAGGTTCGCTGCAACACACTTCGTAACAACTACTTCACCTTCACTGAACCCCGTTAGGTCTAATTGGTAGACGACAGCATAAGCAGTAAGTGTCCATGCGTTATAGTCCTGGCTTCAAATCTCACTCGGGTCCGTGTGTTCCTCAGCGCCGTTCTGTGTTGTGAATGGAGGTGTAACTTTTAGGCAGGTGTTTGTTTCAAGAATCTTCCATTCTAGTAACGCCAGAAAAAAAAGCACAAATTATAAAGTTCCTTGTTGTGTATTTTTCGCCATCTTCTCATTGTGCTCTATAGTTAGTTAGTTAGTTAGTTATTGGAGAGGGTGGGTTTCCCCATGCACTTAGGCCAGTATTGGTCCATTGTGCTTCCCTCTATTATATTCTACCAGTCTCTATACCCTACCGATATTGGTGCGTACCATCAGTCCCGACCGAGCCAGAGAGTTCGGCCTCCACTTGCTTGGCGGTATCTATAATACTTCCCTCATCTATCAGAGGCGTTAGAGACTACTGTTGGGCGGGAAACGTCCTTGAATTTGGCTCAGTGACCTCCTTTGGAGATATGAGGTTCTTTTACGTGCCGTAAAGCTACGACACGGGACACACGGCTTAAAGTCCCTCCCGGAGGACTTGTTCCCTGAATTTTTCCGCCCTTAAAAATTCGACGACCTCCGCCGGGTATTTGAACCCGCGTACCACGAGTCATGAATTGTGCTCTCTAACTTAACTCTAAATATTCACTTCCTTTTCAAACACCCCCAATCTGCGTAGGACATGTTCTTCCCAAAAAGCAAGAAATATTAACACCTTTCGTTTATAAAACAATAAGCAAAATCTAATATTATAATTTAATATATTTTCACCCCAGACCTCTAGATATGATACCTTACTACTTTACAATTATACATTGAGTTGGTGGCCGGTGAACTTGGCGTTTCAGCACGTTACAGTGTCTTTACCACAACGCAGGCTCTCGTCACGTGACATAAACACCATTAGATATGCATTAGGAATCGCTCCAAGCTTCTTGAACGGGTTTGCTAATGGCGAGCTGTGATAATAAGATTTGCCCACGCCGGACTCTGGTGGTTTCTAAGCATTGCTGACGGCCAGTACTGGGGAGGAACTCTGAAAGCACCCCATTTTAATTTGATTCAGTGCTGTCATGAGGGATCGGTCGAACCTTCACAGTGGAGGAACTGTGACGTATTGCTAATTCAATAATCCAGTACTTCATAAAAGAGCTCCGTTGTTGTATGAAGTAGGAGGACGGACGGCTCCTCTCTCGCCCCGTCCCCCCACACCTCAACCTTCTATCAGGTTCTGTTAAATAGCAACTGACCACTTCGGTTTGAAATAGAGAAAATTATGTGGAAAGCCATGAGGAATTCTCTTCATTGTGTTTTGTACAAAGGTGAAGAACAGTGACTGTGAAGCAAAGACATAAGCAGTTGGTTCATTCATTGGCAGTGATGTATACCAAGAGGTCCTCTGAAGGTTCTCTGAAGAACTAATAATGATGGCTACCCTTGTGCAATGGTTTCTGCCTGTATGGCGAAGCAAGCATGAAACATACATTATTAATTTAATAATTTGTGATCAATTTAAGATGCACGCGGTAGCGGAGTTGGTTGAGGCACTATGTTACAAGCCGAAAGATATCGGGTTCTAGTCCCGGTAACGTCGTTGGATTTTTTAATTTTCTACCCTGAAGATGGAAGAGATACCTTCCTCCGAAATGTCGGTTCACACAATATCTACAGGGCGCCACATCCCAGAAGACGACTTTCGAAAGGATGTTTTTTGGAGATTTTGTCCTTGTGACAAGGATGAAGGTAGAAATCCACATCCTGGATGGAACTACTAATACGAGTAACCATAAGCAAAGATTCCGATGTTAAGATTGTAGTGACGACGGAAATGGTTGCCGGAAGTGAACTGGACGTGCAATCCGAGCCGTGTAAAAACGAGGTAAAGTAGGACGGAAATTTAAAGGATGGTTACGAATCCGGCAGAGGCTCCAAAACAGCAAATGGAGAACAGAAGAAGAAGAATATAGGGTAGAATAGGAAGAGGAGGGGAAAGAAGCATAAGAAAAGGAGGAACAAGAAGAATGATATAAACCGAGGAAGAAGAAAATTAATGAGAGTCAAGCCGGAAGGTTACGGGTTCGAGCCCCGATAAGGTGGATTTTTCAATTGACATAATCCTTCCAACTACACTATGGCCCAGGGTTCGACTTAGCCTCTAACAGAAGTGAGTACCAGGAATATTCTTGGGGGTAAAGGACGGCCGGCGCATAAGGCTCACATCCTTGCCGACATCTGTGAGCCGATTATCAAGACAAAATTTGGGAGCCTCGACGTAACGAACTGTTACAGGGATAACATTACCTTTTTTACCAGATGAGAACAGTAGGAATAACCTGAGGAAAAAGTGGAGGAAATAGAGGAGGAGGAGGATGAGGAGGAGGAACAGGAGAGGTGCTTATAGCTAGCCTATGCTCTGACGTAACCGCGTGGGAAATAAACGCATAAATGTAGGAGTATTCCCATGCAGTGGAATGCTCACATATCCACCAATGAGAGGATGACAGTTAAATAAATATTATGACCGCCACAGGGGGCTTAACAACTGAATGCCAGATACAGCTTGCTACATTTCACAGAATTTTGAAACATATAGAAAAATTCGTAAATTGTCCTCTTCGCCAGATTCAATTAGAACGATTAAGTCAAGGAGGATGAGATGGGCATGGAATGTAGTACGCAAGGTCATAAGGGGAATGAATCACTCTCACTTATAAGCTCGGCCTTCCTTGAGAAGCTGCCAGTTGTGCAGCTGCTCAAAAAATTCCCACCATTTTATAGGACCAGAAATTTCATTACCGTGTTCTCAAGAGCCCTGTACTGGTCCATATCCTGAGCCAGATCAATCCAATCCAGTCCATACCATCCCATCCTATCTCTCTAAGATCCATTTTAATATCGTCCACACACCTACGTCTTGGTCTTCCAGTGGTCTCCTTCCTTCCGGCTTTCCCATCAATATCCTATATGCATTCCTCCTTTCTCCCATTGTGCTTCATGCCCTGCCCATCTCATTCTCCTCGACTTGATCTTTCTAATTATACTTGGAGAAATTATTATATGGTACTCTGAGAATTTATCGAATACACTTTCTAGTTCTTCATAGAGCCATTCTTTCATATCATAAATTTTGCCCTCTGTTGGGGCGTGAAAATTCAGAACAATGACATCACACTAGCGACCTCTTATATTATGTATGACATCCTATCACTAACGAACTCTACCCTCTAAACTGCTGATATGATTCCCTTATCTACGAAAGAAAAAACCTGTACCTACTTCATGATTCTCAGTCCCCTTTCCATGGAAAAATGTATATTCGCCTTCTGCTTTAGTGCCACCTCCGTTCCACCTGACCTGTACTCCCACTAAATCCAATATACACGTATATTTTGAGATATCTTCCGCCACTGCCCTGAGAGAACCTGCCCTGTACATGCTTCTGACCTTCAAAGTAGAAAATCTCATATCTATTTTCTTTCGCTTAGGTCGTTTATCCAAGGAATTCGTCCAGGTCCGAGGCTTCTTGTTGGAGGACCACATCTTGTCGGCTGTCCGGGACTGCTTATTCAATATATTAGCAGCTACCCTCCTATCTTGAGGGCGTCTCCTCCATCAACATCCTGAGGACGCGCCATGCTGCAGTGACAGAAGATTTATTTGGGAAATCCAGAAAGAAAGAGACAACTAGGAAGATCTTGACGTAAGCGGAAGGATGACATTAAAATGGATCTTAGAGAGATAGGATGGGATGGTATGGACTGGATTTTTCTGACTAAGGATAGAGACCAGAGGTGGTCTTTTGTGAACACGGTACTGAACCTTCAGATTCCCTGAAATGCTGACGAAGTCAAGAGTAACTTAGCAACTGGTGACTTTTCGAAGGCGACTGAACTCCATAACTATAGTAAAATTCACATAATTCGGGTGGTCTCGAACTAGAGACCTTCTATAAGAAGACCATCGCAACTGTTCACTCCTATGCCATGAAGTCCCCCTAACAGAGCATGTGGTTTACTTTAAGGGACTCTTCACAAACGACCACGCAAAATTCAACCTAAATGACAGAAGTTACGTTCGCTCTGGTAACATAACAAATGACAGAAAAGTAGACTACTAGGTCTCCCTAGCACAGCCCCTAAATTTGAAAGGATACGAGAAATCTAAATAAGAACGTTGTAGCACACTGGTTATCTTTCTTTACAGACTGTACATACACAAGCAGAAAATGACTCTTGTGATAAAACTGAGGGGAAAATACGTGACGTAGAAAAGAAAAACTTTCTTAACTTGGAAAATGTTGCAGCAGGCATCGCTGTAATTCCCCTGAAGAAAGTGGATTGCAGAGAAGGAAGAGCAGACAGAAAATGTTCCTACAGATTGCTGATAATGAGCACCACGCATATTGCTTCCACCAATCACCGCAAGATGGCTCTCAGCATACACACACAGAGTTTCGCAAAAAATAATAAAGAGGAAAATATGGCTCTTCTATTAATAACAGATTAAGAATGCAGGACTTAAAAAGTATCAACACTTTTTATACGAATCATTTTGCAATCATTCAAGAAAGTTAATTACTTGACTGAGTGACTGAGATAAAAATTAAAATGCGGCAATTCTTCTTTCAAACTTAATATTTCTCTTTTTTGACATGCTGCATGCCCACAAACAATGGGTGTTCGAAAATGAGTTTATAATTAACATAAAGCCTCTTGAGGGTGTTGGAAGTGCTGAGGATCTAAGGGAAGGAAGGAAATAATCACACAAATAGGAAGTCCATTTTTCGTATGCAACATAAGGCGTCTTGATGGAGGTACGGCACCCAGGATCTAGAGTAGATATGGAGAAAACCAAATAAATATGTTTCATAATGTATAACATGTAATATCATTACGATATATAAAATAAATAAGATACGACGAATGGGACTTGAATTATGCATAAGAGAAATGAGAAAATGCATACAACAAAGCTAATCTCGCTCAGTGCAACTGTGTGGCGTCTTCAGCAACGGACATACTTCGTGCGCTCGTGTGGCCCCAACCTAGTTGGAGACCAACGTTAACAACCTACAAATCAAGGTGCAAAATTGTTGTTTTGTATAAAACAGTAAAGCTTACCCTGTAACAGGCCATGGAGGCCCATAAGATTGTGAGAGGTTGAGGGTCCCACATTATCTAGACAATCTGCTCACAAATGGCGGCAAGGTTGCCAGCCTTATGCGCCGGCCTCCCATTACCCCCAGGAAAATTCCTGGTGGTCATTTCTATTAGAATCTGAGTCGACCACAGGGCCATAGTGCGGCTGGAAGGATTAGGTAAATTAAAAAAAAAAAATCTACCTCATCGGGACTAGAACCTGCGACCTTCCGGCTTGTAGCATAGTGCCTCAACCAACTGCGCTACCGCGTGCCCCGTTATTTTGTATACCCTGTTTAATTATAGGGTGTTTATATAGTAGGCGACAAAACAAAGGATTCTAGACTGAATGGTAACAAACATTACACAAATTCAATGCGCAACTAATTTTCTCGTGAACAACATTTTGATCTCACACTGTCGTTCCTAAAAATTTGAACTTTGTCATATTTTTAAAGCATCTGTTAACAATTTTTACAACATGATTTGTACTGCATTCAGGTGACGAGACAGAAATATATGCTTAGTATTCAACATGTACTAAGCTTTCTCTGTGTTTACGTCTAGAACCTCCGTACTAGTTCAAAATATATCTTCTGCTTTTCTTCGTGTCTTTTTCTCTTCTAACATATGTGCATTATCAGCACAGACCAACACCTGGTTTTCTTGGGCATTCCTAATGGCGTGATCTAAAGCAAAGTTGAAAATTAGTGACGTTAAAGACAGAAGAGGATATTTTCATTTGAAGGAGAAAGCTCTAGATCGCATCAAGTGGAGGAACTGTTTTGGAAGAGACTGTGAACCTGTCGTCTTGACAGATTACTGATGAATGAATGAAAGCATCTCCTTGTTTTAGATCATTTTGATAAGAAAACCTGTCAGACAAATGAAGAAAGCAGTCTTCTGGGATGTGGCACCGTGTAGATATGGTGTTAACCGACGTTCCTCCGAAACGTCGGTTAACACCACATCTACGCAATGCCACATCCCAGAAGACTGCTTTCTTCATAGTCACCGCCGTGAAAACCTCAAATCTTACTGTCAGACAAATGTTTACATCATATCTACTATAGGTTTTATTTAAACACGTTTTAATAAGCCAAACTATTATCATAGGTATACCCTCTTCAGTGACAACATTCTAAAGTATTTCCCGCCCACTTGAATTACAGGATGTTGTCTAATTGTACTCCCACTCTTTTCTGCAGTACAAGACGAATACAAAATACGTGATCAGTAGTTGATGGGTTACATCTAAACCCACACTGATGATCCCCAAAACCTCGTCTGCATATGGTCTTAACCTGGATAAAAGAATGTTCGGTGACATATTGTCACGTGATAAATGACTATGGACGGGATTTGTATTGGTAATTGGATTTAGAGTTTACTTAAAGATTGTAGCAACTGCAAGTACTGCGGAGCTACTATTTGGCCAGCTTTATTTGTTTCCATTTGCCTAGCATCACTAATAAATAGCAGAGAGAAGCCATTCTTTCATCTGCTCAGAATATTGTGGCAATGTGCAAGATCACATTTGTCGTCCTTTGCTATGTTAGTTCTGGAATGGTAGCCTGCACCTCTACATATGTTTCTCTTTCCTACTGTTTCTTGTAAGCTCATTAGTTTTGCCTTTCGGTTAGTTCTTCATTTGTTTCTGAAAGGTCTACTAGCTTCCATTTACTTGGTTCGGATCCTGCAACCACTGCAATTTGGCTTCTTTCCTTTGATCAAATTCTTTTGAATGCCCTTCATTGTGTATACGAAACAGGAATAAACTAAATTTTATAAACAATGGATGATTATAAAAATTAAAATAAAATAAATACTAGTATTGTATTGTATTCGGGGAAAATATTTATTCAGATATATACAGGATCAAGGAAGCCTCTTGAACTAACTATCTACATAGGCTAGAATACTATTTGAGAAGCTAATGGTTGTTAACATAGTAAAGAAATTGAATTTTGTGATTCCGAAATGTTATCACCGTGTTCACAAGATAAGCGGCGGTCGCTCGGTCGGTATAGTTCGCATGCGGACTAACACCACGGAGTTTGTTTTTATTATTATTACTCATCCTCCTATTATTACCCTGAACGAATGTTATGTGAGACTGTGAACTTGATTTATTTCGCTCAGTACAGAGACCAGTGATGCGTTCTTGTGAACGAGGAAATGAACCTTCGGGTTCCACGAAAGAATGTGAATTCCATGATCCGTTGAGTGGCCACTGATTTCCCAACAAGGTCTTTGTTCCGTGAAGCTAGTTTGTTAGTTACGGAAGTTTACAATGTATATGAAGGAGCATAGGAGACACGGAGGTAAAGCGATTTGGAAAATGAAATACGTATATAAACAGGTGTAGAAAGACGACCTCGAAATGACGTCTTATTTCTAGTAGACTGCTGAGTCGCCATGTTGGCGAATATCGCTCGCGGTTAATATTATTAATATTAAAAACTTTAACCTTAAATATTCCCCCTTTCTTTCCACCTACAACCTGTTATACATTCTAATTCTGGCGCCCCTGGGGCCCAAATGAGGCGCGAGTGCTTCTCTGTTTCTCATCACTGGTGCTTCTTTTTCTCCCTTCAACCCCAACTTTGTCGTCTCTTAATATTCCTCTTTGCACTAATTCCTATGGAGACTCCCCTCCCCCCACCCTACCATCTAACCTAATTTAGACCGCGAGTTGTTATAACTACCAAAAAAATGAAGTGAAAAGGGAGAGAAGAAAAGTATTTAACATTGACGCCTCAAGTTTTGCGGCGCTGAAAGCAATATTCAATAATTAAATGTAAAAATTATTCTCCAACCAAGATAACATAGAGAATCCTAATTTTAAAAATGTCGTCCTCCTTATAAATGAGGACTATATTAATTTATGTGCTCGGAGTTGTATTGACTTTTGAGTTTCTTATGGTGTAAGTTGCTTATAACAATGGAAGTCACGAGTAGTGATAAACGAGTCTCTGGAATCGGGCCTCCAGTTCGGGACCAGAAGGCTGAGCTCAGTGTGAAGGTGCCAGTTGGTCAATAGGGAAATGAAGAGATCTAATGAATAAAGTAATGAAGTAGCACAAAATTTAATTGCAAGAAGAGAAGTGAACTTGGGCATGTAGGCCTACACCATTTGGATGGTTCGTTAAGAGCTTAGGGATCCATAGCAAAAGACGTTCTAATTCCTCTCACTAAGTATATATGTGAGTTTATTGTGCCTGTTTCTCTTATTTCAATGGGCGATGCTAATTTTATAATCTGTGATCTAGTGGTCAGCGTTCCTGATTACAGATCCAGAGGTCCCGGGTTCAATTCCCGGCGCTACCAGATTTTCTTAGAAGTGGTTGGTCTGGAACGGGGTCCACACAGCCTCGTGGGGATAACTGAGGAGCTATTTCAAGGAAACAGCGGCTCCTGTTTATAAAACCGAGATTAAATACAGTGGGGATCCGTTGCACTGATCACGTGACACTCTCTGTCTGCAAAAGTTGGCACTAACTTCGCCGACAAGCGGCGGTCGCTCGGTCGGTATAGTTCGCTTGCGGACTGCAGGCCACGGAGTTTAGTTTTTCTATTACCATCTCTTAATTCAAGAACCGACATTGATTTTATAATTCTTTCGGATCGGAGAAACGAAAGTGTGAGGCTCAGAGGCAGAACACTTCAGCTCATAGCTCAGTTTCATAATACTATACACAGTCGATAGGACTGCTTGGACGGGGGATCAACCCATCGCAAGGCCCCTACCTACAAACAGAACAACACAAACACAGTATAAACGCACACAGACATTCATGGCTCTAGTGAAATTCGAACCAATGACCCCAGTGTTCGAGTGGTCGAAGATGGTTCATGCCTTAGATCGCGCGGCCACTGTGATCGGCTAAAATTCACAGCGGAATCAGCCTAATAAAACAGATTATTAATATAGTCCTACAATTCTGCTCTATATTCGCCATAGACAATGGGCCAATTCACTGAAAATAGATACCATGAATTCTTCACAGAGCGTCGAGTAATGTCCTGCCATCTACATGCGAGACTCCCAAGTACACTTGTATACGTGGAACTAAATTCGGAGCGTTCAACAGTGCCCACTCTCACCTCCTCGCTCCTTCCGATTCTGCAACCCGCTCCTTATCGACATCTGTTCTTACTGTGTCGATCAAGTTCTGATAAACGGGACCAGAACTGCCAAAACCAGAGAAACCCCTCTGTATGTCCGTCTTCCTTATGGATTCTTATATTTCCTCCCGTTCTTTCTTACTCATTTTATCCCGTCCGAAGACCATACATTCGTTTGAACTATCATCTCAACTCCAATTTTCCAACTGCAGGATCACATAGAGGTTTCTGGACTATCGTGACTAGGATGGCTGCTCTGACTGTACTACTTTCTGTCAGATCCCCAAACTAATAATGTAGAAGGGTTTCAATAGGAGCTCAGCATCACAGACACAGCTGTATGTGTGGAACAATCTCAGTTAACTGATTGGAGATGTCAATTGCGGGCTTCCGCGTTATGACACCGTGTAGTTTGGTAGGTTATGAGAATATAAGGCAGAAGAAAATATTTAGAAGTGGCAGGAAGTAAGAAAATTACTTAAAATAGAGTTTCTTAATTTATGGTACTTTTCATCAAACATTATTAGGATAATCAAATTAAGGAGGACAATTTTGACGAGGCATGTAGAGAGCAGAAATAAGTACAAAGGACTGAAAGCAAGAAGAGTCTTGACAGATTTAGAAATGGATAAGTGGATAATATTAAAATGAATCTTAAGGAAATAACGATTGGAATGCATGGACGACACGAATATACTTATGGTTTTAGAATTCATTCTACGCTGTAACTTGGATGACCTAACCTTATTTACAAAAAATATATTGAAACGAACAGCAGATGAAGAGTACAAATGTGAAATGAATTAAGCTGGTTTAGCCAGAATCATATGGCGCATGTTACGTAATATCAACAGCCATCCGTCACTGCAGAAATTTTACAATAATTTTTTCCCTGAATGTCTGTGAGACGGATTTATTCACATTGTCACGTGTACGTCTGATATACAAAAGTTTAAGGTGTTGGTTCTACTCCCGTCTTCGGGTGATTCACTATAAGAACGCAATAAAGAATTGGAATATGTGATTTTTTTCTTGGCATTGGAGCCCCAGTGGGCCTAGGACTACCTCCATGAACTTCTCCGTTCACTTCGGTTTTTCTAGATCTTACACATACGGTAGGACTCCTTGGGCCGGTGATCAGCTAGTCGCAAGGCCTCTACCTGTACACAAACACAGAAAAACGCACACAAACATCCATGCCCTGAGTGGGATTCGAACCCACGATCCCGGCTTCCGAGCGAGCGAAGACAGTGCAAGCCTTAGACCGCTCGGCTACCGTGACCGGCGGAATATGTGATTACTCGATACAAATTAAGAAAAGCTTCTGTCAGTAGAGCTAAATTATCACCTGAAGAGGGAAGAAGGGCAAACTGTCAAATCGCCGTGTAGGTCTGTACCAAATCTATCCAAGAAAATGAACACTGTTTAACAAACAAAGAGAAAACTATAATAGTTATAATAATATTATTGGTAAGATGAAGTTCATGCGCTTAATTAATTAAAAACCATTCCACAAAGACGTGTAAGGAAGTAGAGGTGTAGCTCCACCATTCTTGGCCTCAGCACTAGAGGGATCTAAGTGGTCAGTTTCACGCAGCGGCCGATTTAACCCCAGGTATCCATTGGATAGGAGGATGGGTGGGTCCCAGGGCCGGTCTGGGGGTTGTGGGAAAGATAAGAATCTCTTGATCCTGCTGGAAATCTAATCTCGCCTGTCTAGCCTGTAGCTTATCGCTATACTGAGTTCCATTGGTCAATGTGTGAGAAAATGGCTTCAGTTTTTACAGCGGCTTTCCTTCCAGTATATGTGTTCAGTGGAAGTAGGAGGAGAAGGCGGACTAAAGTATAGACGCGACAGCGGAGCCATGATAAGTGTCAGATTGTGAGGAGGTTTCGCACGTTGATTTATGTTACGAGCATCGGCTACATGGCGACTTTCCTCGGTGCCAATGGTCTCAGAATTTAAAATCTACCCTGATTCGAAGAGCCGGGTAGCAAAGTCGCTATAGGGACGAGAAACGGGCTGGATGGACAGGGTTCGATTTCCGGCAGAAAGGAGAAAATTTTCTCTGCTCCACAGCGTCCTGACCTGCTCTCGGGTCCACACAGAATCTTAACCAATGGGTACCGAGGCTCTTTCCCCGTAATAAAGTGACCGGAGCGTGAAGCTGACCACTCTCTTCCATCTAGCGCCAAGGTCAGGAATGGTGTAGCTATACCTCCACTCCTTCATACGTCTTTTTGACGTAGTGCTTATCAATTAAATACCGGGACAATTTTACCTTGACGCTGATTCGGAAGTAGAGAGTAGAAACACAATTCCACAGAAAAACGGATGATCATTGTGCTCCTTAACTTGAGGTTTACTTTTTGGTTAAGGTAACATATTGTAAAAGGCATAAAATTGTCACTGAACTTAGTTACCATACCACAGACAAGTACGTGATACCGACTGCACCCCATCCGGAATGTTCAGAGAACGACAACAAAATCCCTCACACAGATATGCACGCCGGCGTTGTAGCCGCAGACAGAGAGAATGACATTGAAACTGACCACAAAATGGACACAGAAAGCTACTCAAGATGCAAAGACTGGACGCAAGTGAGAAATTTGATAGCGATAGAACTGTTGCCATGGAAAAAGCACATAACACCGACGCCAAAATAGAAGTCATGGCTTAAACAGATGATAAGTCAGTTTGTAAATGAATTAAAAATTGAAGCCTATATCTGTTACAAAGTAACATTACTGTCGAAGGGGGAGGACCTATGCAGAATCGCAATGAACGAATTGGGGCGTAACGTTTTTGGGGGGTTCTGTTGCCAGGGAATTGGTTAAAAGAACTCAGCTCAGAAGATTCGAGTTCCTTCCGTGTCATCAGTTTCGGTGAGGCCGTTTCTCCCGCCCATCCCTTCTCCCCCCCTAACTTTCGCCCTCTCTGTTTCAGAAAGCCATCATCGCGAAACGACCAAGTAGAGGCAGAAGCAGAGCAATAATTTTAAATAATTGCCCCTCGCTGTCACGCTTTTGTCAGTCATCAATCAGGTCCGTGACAACTGCCAATTTCGAGTTTCTTTTTCCCTTTGAAACTTCCTCTTGCAGACTTCCAGAATTATCCCTTTGGATTGCCCAAGTTCGGTAAGTTGAAACTTGGAGAAAGAAGGAAAGAAACAGATGGAGCTAAAAAGAGAGTGAAAGTAAAATTTAAAGTTGTTTCTGTGCTTAAGTAATTAAGCACCACACCATTAAGACGTATGGGAAAGTGGGGAATGGAAGTTATAGCTTTACCACTCTTAACCCCGGGAGAGAGAGGCAGAAATAATATATAATAATAATAATATGAGGAAAATTGGAAAGCATAGAAGGTATAGGGAATGGCTACCAAATTGATGGCAGAAGGTTTAGAGTTCAAGCCCTAATAAGGGCAAAAATTCTCCTCTCCACACTGTGCCGAGATCAAGAATACGTGGATCTATACACCCACTCCTCCATAAACTTCGTGGCCTAATGCATAATTACCTGAGAACTAGAACAGCTTTATTTTTTCTCTCTCTATGGCCACCTGTGAGCAGATTGTCTAGAAGATGTGAGAGCCTCGACCTCTCAGAACGCTATGGACCTTCACGGCCTGTTACGGGGACAACTTTACCTTTTAACCTTAAAGTTATACACCGTCTCCATATTTACTATTTTTAACATCTAAGAATTATTCATACAAAATTTATAGACATGTTTGTAATCTACCTCCATACCAAATTCCACACGTCTTACTCAGGTACTCTGCTGGTTAATGCCATAAGAGAGAAAACGAAAGAGCTTCTCTACTGTTTCCGTATGATTTCCTTACGTTCAACACAGAATAAGAGGAAACGGCAATAAAATTTGCATCGTTTTCGAAAATGTCTTAATGTCAGGATCTTACAATAAATGTTAGGTAATACTGACAGCTCAGAAGTTTGCTCTGCTATTATGCTAGCATTATAAATTTGGTAAATTAAAAGTACAAAGACGGAGTGACCTATGTGACATGCTATTCATACTAAGTTTAATAAAAATTATCACTTGGATATTGTTTATATCATAAATCTCTCTTGGCTTACAAAACACAGCAGGATGCCAAAAATTGATCAGATCTAAAACTCCATAAATATACTACTTCTTCGTTAATTCGAACAGCTAATCAAAATCTGATGAAGGGCAGTAAATAAACAAAAACTCCGTGGTTTTAGTTAGCAAGCAAATTATACCGACCGAGCGACCGCAGCTTGTCGGCGAAGTCAGTGTCAACTTTAGCGGATAGAGGGCAGTAAATATGTTCTGTAAAAATGCCGTAATCATTGCAGCATTGGTCCTCTGAAGAGCTGAAGCGAGGGGAGGAACAATTGGTGCCTACCGCCCAAGTCTCGCAAGAAACGAACGCAAAACCATCCTCCTGTCTGCCCTCCTTGCAAAAACTTCTACCGGATCTCGGAGATGAACCGGCGAGAGTATGCGACAGATAATGGAGTCATTCTCGTGCAGAACCCAATGTCATTGTTTCGCTTTCAACTGAAGTCAGTGAAGTGTGGCGAGTCTTAAATTAAGAGATAGCGGGTCAATCATAACACAATATGACTGTCTGCCTCACTGTCAGTGTAGCTGCTTCCTTTTCTCCTCTATGTATCACGTTCATCAGCCTTCGTTTCGAACATTCAGCGTAGAATTTTGTGGGTAAGAACATGCAACAAGAAATAGGCAAAAGGGCAGAATAAAATAAAAAATAAGCAGAGAAGGAAAAGGAATGGGACGAGTAGGAGATCGAGAAAAAGAAAGAGAAGGTGTGAAAGTTCAGAAAATAGATTTATTGTATTCTTTCCCATTTCCATAACTGTATTGTTCAGAAAACCATTACTTCAAAAAGTGATTTATTCGTAATGATCCGAGGCCGAAAACAGTATTTTGAGTGCCAAGTAACTTTACCGCGGCTCATAACATGAAAATTGAATCACTTATTGCGTCTGATTTTTTATTTGTATCATAACCGTCAACACAACACAACACAACACAGAGAGTGGTATGGAAATATCTTCAATGGAGACAGTAGATGTTAAAGTACATTTTACTTATTTGTTACAAATGTAGCTATGCTACATGTTTCGACTACAATTTGGCCATCATCAGGCATTGAATGAACATATCTCAAGCAATTAAACGCATTGGCTACAACACGGATCAGTATATGTTAGCAGATTGCTGTGCTGTAGCAAATATACCTTGGGAATATATTCACAATATTTAAAAAGGTAAAACATGATAAAAAATTAATACAGTGTTAAATGATATGTGCTATAAATGGCATAAAAATAACCATAAAAATCTGCATTTACAATTTCAAGCTAGAAGTTGTGTTAGGTCGCGTGCAAACTTCAGCAGACATGTGTTGGTATGCTGAAGGGGGTTGTTGCATTATGTCCCTCCATCTTGTCGTGTAGTTTATAAGTACAGTTTTGTGGGATGCGGTCTGCTGCTTATTTCTTGCATTTCTCTTGGATATCCAAGTTGTGTGTTTTAGAGTGCATCTGAGCGTAGCCCCTGCTAAGTTTATGTAGTTACACGGACTAAGTCATCATTGTGTTGTACCACTGCCTTTCCTTCGTACTCAATACATGTCTCAAGTCAGTTCAAACCACAGTTCTGATAAGAACACCAGAAAACTGCAGATGCAGATTGAAGCAACCCTTTTCTTGTGCACATCACCAGAAGGAACTCTGTTTATGTGGTTAATTGTTTATTTGACTTAAAAAACATGGAGACAACGTACACAGACAATTGTTTTATTAGCTCTCTGACGTTCTCCAATGTATTCTTCTGTTTTATTATGATCATTACATTTTCTTTTATTCTTCCCTTTCTCTAGTATAATATTTACCTTTTCTTCTTCTGCTTCTCTCTTCTCCAAATACATTAATTTCTTTCTCCTATTCTTACATGTTTGGAATCTCCATTTTTGCTCTCTTCTTCTTCTTCTCTTCCTATTCCACGTCTCTTCTACTCCTTAAATTTTTATAATCACGTCAAGAAGGCTGAGGTGGGAAGGCCATGTAGCACGAATGGGGGAGACGAGGAATGCGTATAGGATATTGGTGGGAAAGCCAGAAGGAAAGAGACCAGAGGGAAGCCCAAGGCGTAGGTGGGTGGACAATATTAAAATTGATCTTAGAGAGATAGCATGGTATGGATTGGATAGATCTTTCTCAGGATAGGGACCAGTGGAGGGCTCTTGTGAACACGATGATGAACCTTCGGGTTCCATAAAATGCTGGGAAATTCTTGAGTAGCTGCAGAATTGGCCAAATCAAAATTGCTTGAAATATTGCCATGGACATGGACAGCTGCAACTCTAGCTCATCGAAACAAAAAAAACATCCGTGGCCTGTAGTCCGCAAGCGAAGTATACCGACCGAGCGACTGCCGCTTGTCGGCGAAGTTAGTGTCATCTTGAGCTGATAGAGGGTGTCACGTGGTCAGCGCAACGGATCCCCACAGCCGTTAATCTCGGTTTTCTAGACCGGCTAGCTCATCAAAATACCTACTCTCATAAACGATTTTGACCCGAGAACGAAGTTCCGAAGTTTCAATTTCGAGATGCAAGTTCCCTTAGTTCGAATAAAAACGAAAAGGCACACTGTCTGTTTCTTATACGTGTACATCGACTGTCAGCGCCTCTGTGTAAGTAAGTACAATCTGTCATGTCTCGAGGATAAACACTAAAGAAATCAGACGCAATGTTGCACATCTTAGGTGTTCAGAAAGTTCAGATTGTGGTCTTCTGGATTGCGATAACACGTAAAACTGTAGCTGAATACGAAAGTTTCGGAGGAATATGCTGCCTCCATCTTCAGGGTTAATGTTTAAGATACAAGCAAAATGTACTTCCGAAATATTAGTACATTGTATAAGAAACCAGGTGATCATAATCTGAAAACATACAAAGCTATCTGAGAGTTGAAAGGCCATATTTTTACAATCAATACCTTATCTTACTTTTTCCTTTATCTCTTGCTGTTTCCCTTCTACTTACGACCTTTCCTCTAATTCCCCTTGTATTACGCATATAATTGTTCTCTCTCCCGTTCCTTCCGTCCTTATCTTTATGTCCTGGATTCAGCTGTCTGTGTGTGTAATGCTTTCTCTCGTTAAACTCACAGCTCACTCAACGCCAAGCAATTGTTTTACACAAATCTACCTCACCTCCATTTACTTTCCTGTCTTCGTCCTCTTCCTCATCTGTATCCATCCCCGTTTTTTCGTCTCTTCTGCCTTCGACTCTGCTTCCACCCGTCGCCGCAGACTGCCGTCGGATATCACCGCGTTAACTCTAACTCTTGTGAATAACGACCTTGTTTTTTAAATGCTTTTTATACATTGTTCCGGCAGCATTGTAGGCAGGTAAAAAGCATTAATTAAAGAGCTGGAAGGGGGAGGGTAAATGAGATTAATTAGAAGTGAGTTCCACATTCTGTGTGACTGAACGAGCAAGGGCGGGTTGGGATGTTGGCAGATATGAGACCCACAGTTGACAGCATGACTTAGTGCGATGGCGTTGAGCCCCCTCCCACGGCGGCAACGACTCCTGACTCCAGTCAACTTGCAGGGTGGCAGGAAACCACCCTCACCTCTACTAACACGTTCTGAACCCTCTTGGGCGCCAGGTTCCAGACAATGATGGGTGTCTATGTGTCTGCATGAGTAAATAGACAACAGATCAACTCTCCTCTAGATTTATTATTATTTTCCTTCCTTCTGTTTATTTCAAGCGTAATTTATATCTTTCTCTTTCCTTTGTACGTTTTCCCTTTTTCATCTTACGTTTCTTAGCATTTGCCTCCTATTTCTATTTCACCTTATTTTTCTTCAACACATCGCCATCTGCTATTCCTTCTTCTTCTTCTTCTTTTTTTTTTCTTCTTCTTAATCCCCACTACCGTTCTAGTTACTGGGCACATCGAACTCACGTACGTTTCCCGATTCACTCCACTCATGGATTTGAGCCCTTCTTGAGAATCCGTCAATTGTGATGCCACTCAAGAACTTCCAAGCATTTTATGGAACCAGAAGGTTTAGTACAGTGTTCACAAGAGCCCTATAGTGGTCTCCATCCTGAGCCAGATCAATCCAGACCATCCCATCCTATCTCTCTAAGATCCATTCTAGTGTTGTCTACTTACCAACGTCTTGGTTTTCCCAGTGGCCTCTTTCTTTCTGGCTTTCACACCAATATCCTATATGCATTCCTCTTCTCCCCAATTTGTACTACGTGCCCTGCCCACCTCATCCTCCTTGACTTGATCATTCTAATTATAGTTGGAGAACAGTACAATTTACGAAGCTCCTCATTATGCAGTTTTCTCCAACCTCCCGTCACTTCATCTCTCTTCCATCCAAATATCCGCCTCAACACCCTGTTCTCAAACACCCTCAATCTATGTTCCTCCCTTAATGTCAGAGACCAAGTTTCACATCCATACAGAATCACAGGCAAAATTGTAGTTTTGTATATTCTAATTTTTATGTTTTTGGACAGCAGACGAGAAGACAAAAGCTTCTGGACTGAATGGTAGCAAGCATTACTCGAGTTGAATCCCCTCTTAATTTCGTCCTGAATCAGGTTTTGATTTGTTATCGTTGTTCCCAAATGTCTAAACTGTGCCACATTTTCGAAACACATATTAGCTATCTTTATGTCATGATTTTGTCCTGCATTGCGTTTCCCGATTAATTTTACTATTCTACCAATGGAAAGAAACGCTTGAGAGAGCGATATGTCGAATATTTTTTTTTTAGAATAGAGACGTAAGAAAGATCATCTTTAAAATTAATTACTTTTCTTGTTCTGTTTATATGCACTTGTCAGTTTGGTTTTCTCAGATTCGGAATGAATATCCTAGTGAATGTACAACTCATCGCATATGAATGAGCTCATTGCAAAGCCAGCAGCACTACTGAGACAACACGGCTCAACACAAGGAACTGCTCCTCTAGCAGGAATCGAACCCGTATAATGTTGTCACGTGTATGGGTGACTAAATACGGAGTTCGGATTGGTAATTGAATTTACTGGACACTTTCAGGTCGTGACTACAAATAATTATAGCCCTGTTACCGATTTTCGCACTACAAAGCACTCTACGCTAATCTCTTCAGTTTATCTGCACTAATCTTCACAGATTTATAACACAGGAACTATAAAAGTCTCACTAAATCACATACTCCCAATATCACTGTCCTACAGCACACACAATGTCTTAAAATCACACGCTAAATCCTCGCTGGCTGACCTCTTCTGACCTTCTGTAGCCCTAGTCCCGATTGGCTCTGAACTTAAGAGATCATGGCTCTCCTTATATAGCCGCTGTACGGACACCGAACTATAGTAAACATATCACGTGATCCTTCTCCAGGCAGTCTATTTGAGGGTCGGAGAGATGCACAGATAACGCAGCTTCCTCTATTGTTACGTACTGGACTGTGTTTATATAGTGCTTGTCTGGCAACGCGTTGATCAAATCTGTTATAGTATAATAGCAATTATACTTTGCCTTTTTCTTAATTTGAAACGCTTACAAATTTGATTCTTTGCTCTCATTAGACGCAGAAGTAATTGTGATAAAATAATTAATTCAAACACGCGGCAGAATAGAACTCGTTGAATCAGAGATCAGTCCATTCCGAAAGCCTTTGCAATCACAGGGCAAAACAGACACTCTCGGACAGGCTTCCATATTAATTATCTAACTCCCTAATACATGGTCTTCCCTTAGCATTTGGTAGGTGCTCAGCTGGCCAACAAGTTCTACACTTTAATAAATCCCGAAGACTCATTTTACTTCTCACAAAAGTCCGTCATCTGAGAAGATAGTTCAATCCATTTCACATTCTTAGACATCAGTTCTCTATGATCAATTTTCGTGCAAGTTAGACATCCTTATTANCTTGTAAGGTTTATTATTATTATTATTGCTGGTGGGGTGGGACTAAGTCCCTTGTACTGCGGCCACTTCTGGCCTATTGTACCAGCCCCAGATGATAGGTGAGGGTGATTGTGGAGCAATTGGTGGAATGAAGATTGGCAGGGGAAACCGAAGTACTAGGAGAAAACCTGCCCCAGCGCCACTTTGTCCACCACAAATCCTACTTGACCAGACCCGGGATCGAACCCGGGCCGCCGCGGTGGGAAGCCAGCGACTAACCGCTTGAGCTATGGCGCGGCCCCTAGACATCCTTACGCCTGCTATTCCGCAACTTGTCGCTACTTCCCACTTTATTAATCGAAAATGTTACATGTAGAGACTAGTAAATATGTTTACAATGGAGTTACAGGAAACCAAACATATACCCGGTTCAGGTAATATTTAACACAGATAAATTCTAGGTAAACAATTTTCTTAGTACGTCTGAAAATAAATAATGGCCTATGTACGATAGCAATCAGACGGTGATTCATATTAGTCTGTTACTGAACCGCACAAATTTTTTGTTTCTTCTCTTCTCCCCATTTATAAGAGAAATGCAACTTCCCATGTTGATCCGAAGAAGAGAATCTGTAATTTGGAGTAAAATCAGATGGACAGAAAACGATAAGTTTTCAGGAAGACTGTTCTGTGTGATATTTCTGTTTCTGATTTCATTTCCCACAGCAAATCTTTTACGCTTCTCTGAGATCGTTTTGTACTGCTCTTCACTCTTTTTCCTTGAGACGAGCCCCATTTTCCAGCAGTTGTCAGAATTCGAATCTGGGCATTTGTCTCCTGAAAATAACTGGTTTCTGGCTTCTTACTCCCTGTAGTCTGATACAATGATACTAACGTTACCAATATTTTGGAAAAATATGCTGTCTCCGTATTTAGGGAATAATTTCTTTGTCCTGAATATGGAAGCAGCAGGCTTCTCCGAAACATTGGTCCATTTGCCCCCAATTCACGGCGCTATATGCCGGAAGACAGAAATCTTTACAGTACCCTCAATGAGAATCTCAAATGTCACGTTTTACCCTTGGTTCCCGAAATGTTTCAAGCAGAAGGCTTTGTAGTACCGCGGGCTACAATTCAAGGCACTGGCCCGTGTGTAAAGTTCAGGAAACCGTAAGTCATAACTAGGTACCGGAATTTAGTGCAAATGCATAATTCTTTCTTGCAACCAAAAGTATGCTCATTTGGATGTATGTATGAATTTCTTCCTTTCTTAAATTTGAGACATGGTTTGATGGTACATATAAACGCATATTTTGCCTTTTTATCAATAAGCATAATTTTGAAGATCTCTATTTACGCTGCATATTTCCTTTTTAAAATATTTATAATTATACATAAATTTTAATTTTATGTTTATGTGTATGAAAATGTTCTTTTCCTTATTATGATACTCTGCATATTTGACTCGCAACATTGTCATACAAATTGCAAGTTGAGTCTGGGTTCATGTTTCTGATGCAATACCCAGGACGGGACTTCCCCGATCCCTCTACTCGTAACTTGCCTCATCCGCGTACCATCAAAGTGGCTGCGAAGGGATTATTCGGAAGCGTATTCACATGTCGCTGCTACAAATGTAATACTATTCCACCGATCATGGACTTTATTTATTTCCGAAGTCTCCGCCAGGTTCGCTACGCTTCTTCATTTGGGGTTGGGGTCATTCATATTAGTGATGACTAGTCCGTGGTTAAGTTTGTAGTCATGCCGGAAGTGAAAGTTAGTCAGAAGACGAAACTACAGCCGCACCAGCGGGAGTTCGAAAGAGAGATGCTAACTACGGATAACAATATTCTTTATTGCCGAGCGTGTGAAAAAACGTATGCTTGTGAAAAACGCTTCCAAGTACTTCAGCATTTGAACACTAATATACACAAAGAGAATATTAAAATTAAATTCACTAAAAATATTCCTGTTCAAAAACTGTTTAGTGAATTTTCTAATAATAGTTTTTCAGAGTTCCATTTTTACTCGTGTGAAACCTTTTAGCGGCAGATATTCCACTGTGAAAACTAAACAGTCCTACTGTGAGAAACTTCATAGAGAAATATACACAGTGCAAGGTGCCAGATGAAACTACTGTGCGCAAAAATTACGTGAAGCAGTTGGTAGCATTAGAGATAAGATTCAAGATAATTTTGTGTGGGTATAAATAGACGAAACACAAAAGTGTGAAGGACGTTTTATTGCAAATATTATAGGTAGTTGGTCCCTTAATAAGAATGAACGATATACCACGTATCTTCTTGACTTGAAGCCACACATAGTTCCTCAGTTTCCGAATTTTTATCGATTCCATGAATTTACAATTGCTGAATGGCATTCAGTATGAGCATGTATTTCTATTTGTGACTGATGCCGCAAGTTACATGATCAAAGCCGGTACTGCTCTGTAAAGAGACCAGTCTCTTCGCTTGCGGATTTCTTATATTTTTCTTTCTACCCTGTAGATGGAGGCGATACGTTCCTCCGAAACTTCTGTTAACACCACATATACACGGTGCCAAATCCCAGAAGACTGCTTTCTTCATAGTCACCGCCGTGAAAGCCTCAAATCTTACAATTTTAATATTTGGTATTGACTTTTTACATGCATATTTTACATGCATACTTTGGAAGTTTTACATGCATAAATACATACATACTTAAGAGATTATTAGGGTATAAATTCCGGTCCCTAGTTATGACTGTATGTGAATATTCTCAATGTGCATAAGGTTACTTGCAAATGCTGACACTTTTTGTGTCACTTGTCAAATAGAACTTAATTTCCCTTTCCAGCCAACTTCATTCATGTTTATTGTTCTGTAATATTGCGTTTTGCTGTTTTTCCATTATGTACAACACATGAAGTTGCATGGTGATGTTGAATGTTTATGAGATGCTGAGGGGGTTGGTGGCTGGGGGTAACAAGTGCTGCCTAGCTACACCCCTCTCCAGCCGGCGACCAATATCATTATAACACGCCAGGGATCGGAACTGCAACTGGGAGCCGAAGTGCTTATTTGCAAATGTCATCCGATTTATTTGGCCACTACTAACGTTTTCAGGGTACCAAGTGTGTTAAATCCGTTCACCTTGTTTATCTCAATATTCTGCTCAGCAATACAGAGAGAGGTGGAAACACGTGGCTTGTTGGTGTAATATCAGCGGCAGAAACAGAGGTACTGGACGGATATGGGAGAGGCGAATTGTAAAATTGCAAGAAACTCAGGCGACGCAACTCACAATTCTAAGCGTTGCTCCATTGCTCCACTCTCCGCCCTGCAGAAGACCGCTCTTGTTCGTAGGACAGTGGCTGCGTCAACTGCAATGAAATACGTACTTTAATCTTCATGCCTAACAGACTAACAACAAAACAGGAAGGTCTACAAGTAGGGTCATAGGTTAGAATCCCGGACGGGACAGTTGCAAATCTTGATGTTTTTCGTGGTTTTTGTTCAGTCAGTCCAGGCAAAACTCAATTAGGCCACTAACTCTTCATACCAAGTCCATCCCAAACTGTAGGTTAAATGCTGAGTAAGAAAAGTAAAAGTAAAGCTATCCCTGTACCAGGCCGTGAAGGCCCATAGGGTTGTGAGACGTCGAGGCTCCCACATTATCTAGACAATTGGCTAAAAGATGGCGGTAAGGTTGTCAGCCTTACGCGCCGGCCCCGCTTTACTCCCCAGGAAAATTATTTAATTAATTCATGGTACTCATTTCTGTTAGAGGCTGAGTAAACCCCATGGACTAGTGCAGCTGGAAGGATTAGGTCATCTGAAAAAAAAAATCCAATGACCTCATCGGGACTTGAACCCGCGAACTTCCGGCTAGTAGCATAGCCCCTCAACCATTACGCTACCGCGTGCTGAGACCGTCCTTAATTAACCCCCGTAAAGAAGTAGACTATCTATCTATCTATCTATCTATCTATCTATCTATCTATCTATCTATCTATCTATCTATCTATCTATCTATCTATCTACCTATCTATGGCTCTACAGCTCTTTGGTGGACTTTGGCAGCTTTTTCAATTCTCTTAATCTTATACACAGTCGGAAGGAATCCTTGGAAAGGGGATCAGTCCGTTGCAAGATCTCTACCTACACACAAAACAACAGAAACATAGAATGAAAGCACACAGACATCCATGCCTCGAGTGGGATCCGAACTCACAATCCTATGGTTCGGGCGAGCGAAGACCGCGCGGCTTCTGCGATCGGCTAGATCAACCTAGGTAAGAAGATGTGGAGCTAGCTAAGTGTTAATTATTATTCATCAAGTTACTGTATACTTGGCTTAAAACTAATTAACCAAGTAATTTTTAACCACCACTAAGAGCGCCACCGACGCCGCCGCCGCCACTGCCACCACCACTACCACCACCGCCACCACTACTACTACTAATAATAATAATCCTGCCGCTGCTACTAACTAATTTACTAACTATCCAGCATTTTAAATACGTGAAATACAGAAAGACTAGTTTAGTAAGTACTGAAGTGCTCTCTAGCGCACTAACAGTTGATGTACTAACAAACTGGCTAACTTACTAATTAATTATATAGTTTATTAAATATCTGGAATGACCATTCCACAACTCGTCCATTCTGAGGACTTTTATCGCGGTGGCCCTAGTTCAGTCAGGTCAGTTCATGTGGGACGGGCAGAGAGCCCCGAGCACTTCGGTTTCCCCTTCCAGTTCTCATTCTGCCTACTGATTCACTTTCTCACCTGTCATTCGGGGCTGCTGCGGCAACCAGTCTCACAATAGTGGCAAACCAACATAGTTCAGTCTCTATAATGCAGGCTGCAGACTGGACGGTCGGGGTTGGCTTCTCAGTAAGAGCAAGACACTTTTCTCTACTCCACAGCTTGCAAACGGGCTCTGAGACCCACCCACTCTCTCATCAAATTGATGCCGTGAGTTATTTCCCCAAGGGAAAGGCGTCAGGTTTGTGAAGCTAACTACCTACCCCATCTAGTGCCGAGGTCAATAATGGTGGAGTTATATATCCACTTCCCCATACGTCTTCATGTTGTGGCGCTTAATTAATTAAACAAAAGGAAAACCTTACCTTTACTTTACCTGAAGCATTAGCGAACAAACTTACTAACTACTCACGTAATAACAAGACAACTAGCTTATTATACACCTGACGTAAAAATAAACTTTATTAAAAAAGGCCGCACCATAGCTCAAGCGGTTAGTCGCTGGCTTCCCATCGCGGCGGTCGGGGTTCAAACCTGGGTGTGGTCAGGTAGGATTTGCGGTGGACAGAGTGGCGCTGCGATAGTATTTCGGTTTCCCCTGCCAATCTTCATTCCGCCAAATTCTCCATCATCATAATCACCCGGGGCAGGTATAGTAGGCCAATCAGTGGCCGCCGTGCAGAGTGGACCCAACTGGACTCCACACCCCACTATGTGAATTAAAAAAAAAACTTATTAAAAGAAAGTGTAGGAAAGCGTTTCGACATTACAATATTATCTTAGAGAGACTTCATTATCACACGCTGACAAAAACTCTAAATTGTTTCGTACATATTTGTATATAGTTTCCGAAAAAGAAAAACAAATTACCTTATACATTACTTATCAAAACAACTGAGCGAACGCATTGTTATGATATAAACCGAATTTCAACATTCTCAATGCAATTAGAGGATATTAAAATGTTCCAAATTCCTACGTAAAGTTGTATGAACGGTGTATTTTTTGCGTATATTATTGTGCAGTATGTTAAAGAAGTTGATTCGAATTAAGTTGATATTTTGTTGTTATGTATAAGAAGGCCGAGTTCATATCTCTTGTACGTGCAATTGCTGGCTTGAATGCTTACCTACTTCTGCCCTTCTCCAGTCGTAATTAAAGTCCGTAAAAATAATTTATATTGTAATTTGACGATACATTGACAAGTGTTTATATATAACATTACTTACACGACGGAGCCTGTCTTCATATTGTGACGTGCCGCCTAAAAGCCGGAATATCAGAGTAAGAGCTGGCGTCAATTGCTAGAAAACGGCTAGGTAGTCACGTTTCTGCTACAATAAGAGCAGTGAATGCATCGTTGCCTAGGTGAAAATTGTAAACACATTTTCATGATAACGGATAAATATTTATTCTCATATCAAAGGATCGGTAGTTTTCATGACAACGGAGGAATGAACTGTTCGACTCGGTATTCCCTAGTCGGTACGCCAAACAGATAGAAGACAGAGCGCATTCGTGAATAGACTCAGAGTTCAGAAGCCAGAAGCGAGAAAGTAGCAAGAAGCGGGAAGCGACAAGTCTGTCACAGAAGTGAAGTAGAGAAAACACAGACAACAGTGAGAGATTCGACATCCAAATGGAGTTGAATGTGTGCATTATTATAACCGAGTGTAATTGCGTTAGTAACATCAAATAAACCTAATCATCAAATCCAGAATCCACAATTATTAATTACGGCTACCCCCTTACACATGACAATATGTATACCGAAACCCACCTATATTTCAGTCGCGCTATCTGTGACGGCCAGACTACACTAATAAAAACGACAACCACCTCAGGCACCAATTAGAGAGGGCAGAACTACTGTAAAGGCAATATATGAGCGACATGTAGTATTGTTGCCACATTAAAATTAATAAAAGTGGCCTACTCTCTATATCAGGCCGGTCACGGTAGCCGAGCGGTCTAAGGCATGTACTGTCTTCGCTCGCTTGGAAACCGGGATCGTGGGTTCCAATCCTCTTCAGGGCATAGATGTTTAGTTTATGTGTGTGCGTTTTTTCTGTGTTTGTGTACAGGTAGAGGTCTTGCGACGAGCTGATCACCCGCCCAAGGAGTCCTACCGAGTGTGTAAGATCGAGAAAAACCGAAGTGAACGGAGAAGTTCATGGAGGTAGGCCTAGGCCCACTGGGGCTGTAGTGCCAATGGGGACAAAAAAAAAAAAAGAAAGAAAAGAAAAGAAACTCTCTAAATCAGAGCGCCTGTTCGAGGTTTAATAAGAAAGCTAGCGAAATAGTTACTTTACTGTCTAGCTCACTTAGCACAACAAACTGTCTGCTTGCCAACTGACCAATTACTAAAAAACCACGTAACTTACGTACGACGGCGTTCATGGAGGTAGGCCTAGGCGCACTGGGGCTGTAGTGCCAAAGAAAAAAACTTACGTACGAAGTAAATGGCTGACTGCCCGCCTGAATGAATGACTAATTAAGTAAGTAAGTAACCAACTTACTATATAACTCACTACCGAATAATGTAATAACGAAATAATATACAAATATAAACAACTGAGGTCAAGCAGAATTTTAAACTTATCTTAAACCGCCCCCTTTTTAAAAAGATTCTGATAATTTTGCTAACTAATAAGTTTGTTAGTCCCTTAGTAGACTTGCATGTTTCCCTTTAAAGTTTTGCAATTGTAGCCTAACCAACTTCTTGTTCTTGTTTCTTAGAAACAATATTCACTCTGTAACGGCCCAACTTCTTTAGAGGCAAAGCAACTTCCTGTAACAAGAAATGATACAGGAACGTCACGGCATCTTGGATCAGCCAGCACGTGTTCAAGACACGGCAAACAATTGTCGCTAACAATAACAGGCAATTCAGTGGCAAGATATTACATATACACAGTGTTTAAATGAACGTTTAATTTAAGAAATTCAAATGGTTATGCTTACATAATTATTTTGTAAATCCAGATGGTGCCAGGTAATTATATTTTATTAACACTTTAAACTTTCGCCTGTAAGCATGTATTAACCCGTCCCATGCTATAAGCGAAGTGTCTAGATAACGTAACGCTGAATTCTTTGGTTCTGAATAATTCTGATATTTAACCGTAGCAGTTAAAGCAATTTCTACTGCTATCGTTTGACAATTCACGTGAATTATAATTTAATTCTGCGACACATACAGCACCGTAATTGGGACAGAAATTATATTTTGGGCCCAAAATCTTAATATCTTCCCATCTGCTCTGAAAGCGATAGGCCACGGCCCTGTTCCGATTTCTATCATCTTCCTAGGTCTGTGGGTATCCCCCTTCTCCACCATGAAACACGTGTCTTTACTGTTCAGGGAACCTAGTCACATCCATTCGTTGAAGATGATCTATCCGCTTTTATTTATCGTAAATTTAATTACCTTGTCCGCGCCATAACTCAAGCGGTTAGTCCCTGGCTTCCCACAGTGGCGGCCCGGGTTCGATCCCGGATCTGGTCAAGTGGGATTTATGGTGGACAAAGTGGCGCTGGGGCAGGTTTTCTCCGAGTACTTCGGTTTCCCTTGCCAATCTTCATTCCACCAATTGCTCCACAATCACCCTCACCTATCATCTGGGGCTGGTACAATAGGCCAGAAGTGGCCGCAATACAAGGGACGTAGTCCCACTCCACTAGGAATAAAAAAAATAATTACCTTATTCGTTAACTGTAATTCTCTCATTTTTTCTCGTAAGATTATATGATGTTTTGTAAAATAAAAAACTGCATGCTACTATGTACCCACCTAATTCCCTCCGACCCTCCCTCCGACCCACCTTACTAAGAGCGTAACAGTGAACTGTCAAGTACGCAGAGAGAGCAGAGTGAGCAAGGCCGCTCTTGCTGGAGATCGACAATATACGAGTATAGACGAGTCGTTTCCATTCTCCTACCATCCGCACAATTAATTTTCCTTGGATTCTTACTTACTTACTTACTTACTTACTTACTTAGGGAGCTGAGCCCTTCTGCAGGAGTCGCGAATTCTGCTACTACTAAAGAATTTACCAGCATTTTATGGAACTCTAAGGTTCATTACCGGGTTCACAAGAGCCCTCCACTGGTCCCTATCCTCAGCCAGATCAATCCAATCCATAATATCCCATCCTATCTCTCTAAGATCCATTTTAACATTGTCCACCCACTTATACCTCGGTCTTCCCAGTGGTCTCTTTCCTTCTGGCTTTCCCATCAATATCCTATATGCNAGAACCACAGGCAAAATTATAGTTTTGTATATTCTAATTTTTATGTTTTTGGACAGCAGACGAGAAGACAAAAGGTTCTGGACTGAATGGTAGCAAGCATTACCCGAGTTCAATCTCCTCTTAATTTCCTTCTCAATCAGGTTTTGATTTGTTATCGTCGTTCCCAAATATCTGAATGATGCCACATTTTAAAACATCTGTTTCCTATCTTTATGTCATGATTTTGCCATGCATTTTGGTGACGAGACAGCAACCTGTACTTAGATTTTTCTGTGTTTACTTTTATACCAACCTCTTTAATTGCGTCAATTAAAGTTTGTGTGGTATCTACATTATCACCCAGCAGATTCACATCATCGGCATAAACCAACAGCTGATATGTCCCGTTTAATTTCAGTTCCACCTGGTCTTCCTGGACCTACCTAATGGCATATTGTAAAGCAAAGTTGAAAAGGAGTGGCGATAAAGCATCTCCTTGTTTTAGACCATTCTGGATAGGAAATTTATCAGACAAATGTTTACCTACACGGACTTTACTATACGTATCGTTTAAGCACATTTTAATCAACCTAACTAGTTTCATGGGTATCCCAAACTCTATCAGAATATTATACAATGCTTCCCTCCGAACGGAATCATAGGTTTTTTTTTAAGTCTATGAATAGCTGATGTACTGTCTCATTGTACTCCCGTATTTTCTGTATTATTATTTTCTTTTTGCGGTCTCACACAAGACGAAGAAGCGCTTATGTATCATGTGTTCTCAGATTTGCTGGTGTGTTTATATTTGTATATGCATATATGTATTACGGGAAGCCGGGATAGCGCAGTCGGTATAGCCAATACCTACGGCTGGACCACCGATTGTTCGGAGTTCGAGTCCCGGTAGTGTCAAAAATTTTCTTTCCTCCACAGCGTCCTCACCGGCTCTGAGGCCCACCCAATCTCCTATCCAATGGGTACCGGGGGCCCTTTCCCCGAGGTTTAAGCGGCAAGGGCGCGAAGCTGACCAATCACCTCCAGCTATTGTCGAGGTCAAGAAAATATGGATCTGTACATCCACTCCCCCATACGTCTTCGTGGCGTAGTGCCTAATTAGTTAAGCACAGGAAACTTTACTTACGTATGTACTACGTGTTTATATATGTCATGTACATTTCATTTTTTAATTACATATAATTCCTGTAACTATATATATTCCCGTTTACATGGACCCGTCCAATAGAGTGGACTTGTGTAGCCAGCAGCTGAGTGTGCAAGGTGGTAGCATAGGAAAAGCTAGCGAACAGCGTTGAGTCCGGACCGGATGACTTACCCCAAACCTATCACAAGACGAATTTTCGGGTTTAGTAGAAAGGGCCATAAGTTGTGCGTTTCCCCCCCTATTCAGTCAGAGACTGATGGTTGAGGGGGGATCGGTTTTCTGGATTGTCTGTCATAATTCTTCGTTCTGTTTCACTCTCCTCCGCAGTGCGTCAGCTAGGGACCAGCTCTCCACCAGAGAAGCGAAGAGATCTCAACTTCGTAAGACGGTAACAGCTTCTTGTCCGGCTAGCGACAGGTTTACTGGACTATGATTTGATTGGGGGGGGGGGCGGAATTGCAGCACCAAGCATGTGAAGGCAGTGACCATGGTCAGGGACATTTACATCTCAACAGAATGATGTATAACATAGTTATGCTTACCTACTTGTATAGCTGAGTCTGTATAGCGACTGTCTGTAAACCGGATGGTCGAGGAAATTGGGTTTGATTGCCGACTGTGANGTGACAATAGATGTTTTTCTGTTACACAGCGTCCAGACCGACAGTTAAGCCTACCCAGTCTCCTATCCAATGGCTATCAGGGGCACTTTCCCTTGAGTTAAAGCGGCAGGAACGTGAAGCTGACCATCCGCCTCCATTTAGTTCCGGATTTAATAATACATAGATCTATGAACAGGCCTCCCACCCCTTGCATTTTCACGGCGCTGTACTTATTTAATTAAGCATAAGGATGTCTTCTGCTTTAGTTTTAAGTACCTGTATACGTATATATATATGTTTCCGAATAAGATGCAGTGAAGAGATAAATACATTACTGAAAGGGAAGATATAGTAAGATTTATCAAGTTACAGACAATAAGATGGTTGGAACATGTCCAAAGAATGGATGATAGTGCAATGTCAAAGAGAATGTTAAAAGGAAGGCTATATTCCAAAAGAAGAAAAGGAAGACTCAGGATGAGGCGGCTAAACGGTGTTGAGAAGGACCTGAAGAAGATGAAGGTGAAATGATGGAAAGAGAAGATGATGAATAGAGAGCAGTGGAGACTGGTTGTAGAGGAGGCCAAGGCTCACCCAGGGCTGTAGCGCCGAGTGGTAGGTAGCTAGGTATATGTTTCCGAATATATTAATATAGTATCTAGGCTTATACAAGCATATAAATATGAGTAAATGGACACTTTCATAAGCTCGCTGAAAATGCATAAAAATGATTATGGAAAGACATGGACATACCAAAAATGAATAAGTACTCGTACATATATAAAATAAATATTGTGACATGTATAGCTAATCAACGGTGCGATAAACACCTCGCTTAAGCACGTGACATTACATATCATTGCTAGGGAACGACTCAGTATACAGGTTCCAGCAACAACGCAACAGTAGATTTGCTGTGTTTTCTGCGTGGACCGTGCCGAAGGTTTATGTGAGACAGTGAAGTTCGTTTGCAAAGAGTCGTAGCTGAGAAGCCGTGAGTCAGGAACACGAAGCCGTCACGGGAATGTGTTGTGAGCATTCAGCTGTGAAGTGTTCACAGCTGTTGAAGGCTTTATGTGCTACAGTTACAGTATCTTAAGATGTGTTATAATTAATTTTATTTATGACTTGTGAATATCCAATAAATTGATTCATCAATCCAAATCCCGTCTTTGGTCACTAATGCACGTGACAATATATAGACCATTATGGGCGTGTCTGTAGTCAGAAAATACACAAAGATTATTATAGGTGTTCAAACGTGCAGAGACCTACACAACTAAGAACACTAAATAGGCACATTCATGCATGCTGTTATACTAACTACCTAACCAACCAATCAACTAACTAACTGTCTGACTAACTGACTGACTGACTAACTAACGAAATCCTGGCTCATTTCTCATGAGAAATGTTTTGAAAATATGACTTCCATGGGTATTTAGTTGAATTCCTTGGACAGGTAATCAGATCGTCGCAAGGCCGCTACTTACACAGGACAACAGAAACTGAAGAAACGTGGAGAGACACACATGCATTGAGTGGAATTCGAACATACGATCCCAGTGTTTGAGCAGGGTAAGACATTTCATGCCTTAGACCGCACGACCATTGTGACCAGCACCATCTGAAATATCTCTCTGTTGTAAATGACTAACTTCATGTAATAGAGACCTTGAGAAGCAAAGAGACGAGCAGCTAGTCAAGAAATCATCGCCTGCTGGGGAACACGAGAGTTCATTACTGACTTCACAAGATTCCTGTGCCTATGCCCATACATATGTATCATATATATATGTTATTCATATGATATTCGTGGAAAGAAGAATACGTCACGCATACACGCAAAACATACAAATACACACACATACGTATACCAATTATACTATACCGGTAGGTGGGTAGGATAATGTCAGGAACTTCTGTAATGGAGGCTGTGTATTCATAATAATCAAAATAACACTTCAGTTGAAATTTGTACGCGAAATGAGGCGTAGCCCCTACAGGCAGCACATGTGAAATGAAGGAAAACTGTACACAAGGCTTTAACCAGAACAATTCAATGCAAACGATTGCTTTGGAGAAACAGACGCAAATTGGAGGACCATATTGAAATTGATTTTAAGAGAAATGAGTGTGTAACTGGAGATATTATTAAATTGCCTCAGGATAGGGCTCAGTGGGATATTTTAACAGGTCACGAGGCTTCGGTTTCTATAGAAGTACAAAGAGAAACTCCATGGCCTGTAGTCTGCAAGCGAACTATACCGACCGAGCGATCGCCTCTTGCCGGCCAAGTTATTGCCAACTTTTGCGGATAGAAGGTGTCACGTGGTCAGCGCAATGGATTCCCACGGCTGTTAATTTCGGTTTTCTAGACCGGAGCCGCCATTTCCTTGAAACAGCTCCTCAATTATCCTCAGAAGGCTGAGTGGACCCCGTTCCAGACCCACTACTTCTCAGGAATCTGGTAGCGCTGGAAACCAAACCCGGAACGAACCAGGGAGTTTGGCCACTAGACCACGGAGGCGGTCTTTCATAGAAGTAGGGTAGGAATATTTCTTCAACAGATGATAATTATGTATTAACTGCTCAAGAAAAACAGATACAGTTCAAATATGTGTTCTTGTTGTATCCTAAAATGAGCCTTAAGAGTGTTGATATTTTAAGAATGTGTGGAGCTCAACTTCCAGTTCACTTCCTTCATGGTTTGAAGCTAAGGCATAGTGATGAATTTGTCTTCTATATTTTGGTTCGAAACGGCTTCTGAATACGTTTTGTAATCCAGTGATAAGCTGCAGAGTAATAATTATTTACCCCAAAACATTTTTACGAATACGTGTCTGTAAAGTAATTATTGCCGTCCTTTTCCTACCTACTTCAAATTAGCTTGCTTGTGACGAGTCAAGAAGGGGGGGTACGATGTCTAAGTCTAGGCCTATACAAAGAAAAGGAGGTGACTCTGCTACATAAAAGTGAACATTGAAATCTGCACCTTCTTGCTGGTGTTTGCCGCGTGCTAACACTATGACTGATCCATGCAGCATCCACTGTCAAGCTTAGCATAGCTTCGATCTAGTCTGTAGTTTTGGTCGACTAATTAGATGAGACGAGAGATCGAGAGCTACGAAAGGCTTTTAATTAACATTCCTGGCCTCACCTTCTCCGGAGAAGCTGCCTCCTTCTCCCGCTGTTGCAAATGAAAGGCAATAGCTGCCAAGAAGAACGTTCCTACTGATACTGTACCCTATTTTTGTTGCCTAATTGTTGAATTAATTCTCTGAGAGGAGGAGGTTTCTGTACGAACGACATGAACTCCAACATCACACAAACGGATGGGCAGATTGTGGGACGGGAAGAGGCTTCAGTCGCTGTCGAAGTTAGGGGTCGGGTGGGGAATTTCAACTTGAGAATCACATTTCAGGAGATAAGCACGAAGTAAGAGAAAGAGAGGAAGAGAGAAAACCACCTCTACGAACTATCGACATTTTCTAAACGTACGAACTTTAGGTGACGGTTAAAATAATTGAAGATTCTGAGACATGTAATCAAGTGTATGCCTCTTCACATGCGCTAAGGAAAGCTGCGAGGGAAATGACGTTGAAGGAAGACAGAGCTATTAGTCGATACGATGTGAAAGCAGGCATTTTTTAGCTATAAGGAAGATCCCTTCAAACAAATACAAAATTTATATATGGAATGCGTTATGAGATTTTTCTCAACCCGTGCTTCGTTGAATGCTGCTGTTGCTTGATGTAAAGCTAGAAAAAAATTAATTAGTTACTATAGGATTCTGATGATGGTGTATAACACATAGAGATATTGGGTTTTTGGACTTTATCCATTATCCTGGTTTTAAGATAACTAAGAAAAACACGACGTTTCGGAAATTGGATCTGTTTCCGTCCTCAGGTGAGGAGAAAACACCTATTCTATTGGGTCCCTTAGAAAGAGCTAGCCTCAATCATTGGACGGTCCTCACCTGAGGAGGGAAACAGATCCAGTTTCCGAAACGTCGTGTTTTTCTTAGTTATCTTAAAACCAGGACGATGGATAAAGTCCGAAAACCCAATATCCCAAAAATTAATTAGCCTTATACTAGCTGCACTAGTTTTAAAATGTATTATCTTTTGAAACATATAATAAATATTAGCACTTTAAGTTTCTGTCGAGAAATGTTGAGAAACCTTCAGTGGCATTCGCTGAAAGTTCTTCTTGTGAAAGCAATTTGACATCCAGCAGTATCCAAACAATATTCTCTTTCGATCCAGGTGCTGTGGGAGCGTTATCTCTCATATTAGAAATAACATGTTTCTGTCTTCTTGTGTATAATACAGGGTGATTCAGAAAGATGGACACAATTTCAATTGGCTATATTTCCTGAATTATATGTTGCATTTGAATTCTGTAAATTATATTTGATTATACACACATGGAAGTTTATAGATGTTCAATGTGCCCCCCTCCAGCTGCACGGATAACATCTAGACGTTAGCTGAATTCATCTNCGCGGTGGTGGAGTGCTCTAGCGTTAGTATTAGAAACTTTACAACATCCTCTTTCAAATGTACTTTACAGAATTCAAATGCAACATGTAGTTCAGGAAATATAGCCAATTGAAATTGTGTTCATCTTTCTGAATCACCCTGTATTTAAACTTATGTATTATTTTGCTGTACAACATGAGACAGGTTACTGTTCTTCTGTCTTATCAGTGTGTGGATCAGGAAGTTCTGAGAACTAATTCATATTCTGTTTCAAAATAATTTTAACTTATATATTTCAGTGGTGTTTAATCAAATAAATGGTAAATTTCAAGTAAATTAATGGATTTTAATATATAATTTTTATGAAAATCTAGGTATCACAATGATACAGAACCATAACAAGCCAAAAAAAAAGGGGAAGGGGGAATCACTGCGAGGACTTCTGAGGGCTCCAAATAATACCCCAAATTTCCTTTTTAACAGAAGATGCACAAGGACACAAATCGTATGGGTTTAAGATCTTAAGTATTAGACATTCATAAGATTTTAATTAAAATAATTTAAAATTATATTTCGTATGAAAGCTTTAATTATTTATTACGAACTTTGTAATAGGAGTTCCTGAACATGTTGACCTTATACTTTCTGAAGATGGTCAACTCACCGAAACATGTAACTGCAATAAATATCTACAAACTGAATCACAATGGACGGTGTTAACAATTATTCTATAATCCAATTAATGGAATTTTTAAATATCCATTTTATTTAAACAAACTGAGAAGTGAATAAGGATTGAAGAGATTTTAAATCGTCTGGGTTTAATTAATGAGCTTTTAAATATAATAACAATTAATGGCGCTTTTGCCTGTCAAATTGGATTACCATATTCTAAACCGAACACTGATAGGCCTGGTTTAAATCGTCAACGAGCAATTAAACTGGGAACTAGACACTTTCCTACAATTAGTGGAACCTAATAATATTCGCTCATTAATGGCATTGTTAATTATTCCGGTTTAATAAAACATACTGCTAACCGAATTCAAATTAATGGGACTATATTCTGCGATATACTGCTGTGTGGTTCGGCAAAATTTTATCGAAATTTTGGAGGGACTCAAAATCTTTGGTTCTGCTTGCCACGTGCTTCCAGCTGGCTACTTGCATGGCCTAATTTTCGATCCATGTGTGCGAGGCTGTATGTTACTCTGAAACGTCGGTGATATTTTGTCAGACTACACAGCGTTACGCCCCAGAAGAGAGCACTAATTTCTATTGTTTATGATTCCATATTTTAGTTCAAGAGGCTTCAGACTAACACAGTGGCGCATGTATTTGCATGTGCGTCATATTTGTGCCTATGTCAATTCGTTTCTTAAGAGAAAGGAGTTTGTTGGTTGTCGGTTTACATAAGGACGCAGTGCAATCTATAGACAGTGCAAACCGTTGCATGGGACAGGCTTGTATAGTGCTGTGTTTACACATGCCTGCGCGAGGAAGTAGTTCCTTTCACATCCTTCGTAACCATGTATGTGATACCCTCGGCAACAATAGAATAGGAGGCTCGGGGGGTCCCAGAGCAGGTCTGGAAGCTATAGAGAAAAGAAACATTTCCTGTTCCTACCAGGTATCAAACCCGGATTCCTCAATCGCCTGGCCGACAGCCTAGTTGCTATACCAATTGAGCTACCTCGGAAGCCTACTTTCAGAAGAATACTTACCGAAGGTAGAAACATCCACCCTGGACCTGAATTTCATAACTGTCCAATGCGAAGTTAAAGGGCTCCATGTTTTCCATTTCAAACCCTGCTTTATGATTCTAACTTTATTGAACTTTCAATGACAGCTCAGCGTAAAATGGTATATACATCACATAAAATGTACGCCTAATCAAAGCCGATGACTTTTGTTTCAGTTTTTGCTATGGTCAACAGACGTGATAAATAATATTCAATTTTACGACTATGTGCAGTAAACATATAATACTTTCGTGCCATTAACCTTCTCAACAATAGCACTTAAGATATCATGCAAGTCTGCATTTCTACCCATTAACTTTGTTAACAATACAAGTACATCAACAGTATGTGAACATAGCTAATAATGGAAACGGTGAACGTGTAGACAGTTATGAGGGGAGTAACCGTCTCGAATCTTGGCCATAGTAAAGGGCTATTTTCAACGACTATCTGATGACATTCCACATATTTTCCAGCCTAATTCAAGGAAACAGGATACATTTGCCTCCTTTCTTATCATTTCGTGTTCCTGAGGTTCCAGTTCTGTATTTCGGCGGTGAAGTTGCCTAGTACAAGGTTTCGTACTTTTTTCAGTCTATCTAAGCAGATTAAGACGCAGTATTGTGAAATAAACAAAGATCGCCTCATGCTATTTTCCAATTCATCATCTAAAGTAGATTTCAAGGAAATAGCGGCTCCGGTCTAGAAAACCGAGATTAACGGCCGTGGGGATCTGTTGCGCTGACGAGACACCCTCTATCCGCTAAAGTTGGGATTAATTTCGCCGACAAGCGGCGGTTGTTAGGTCGGTATAGTACGCTTGCGGACTACAGGCCACGGAGTTCGTTTCTTTTGTTTTTTTATATAATGTCATATTATTCGGTGACATGTAAATTTTACAACTGAACAACTGTCATTCAGAAACTCCTCAAAATCAGTCAGCTCTATCACAACATTTTCAGTTAAACTACATAATTCAAAGACATAAGAATTAATCAGAGCCAATTAGCTATAGATAACAGGGGAAAAGGAATCTGGAATTTGTGTACCGCAAGTTGGGGCACTTAAGAAGATCGTCAAGGGCGCTGCAGGTTGAGCTGATAGCTGACATACACAAGCAGCTCAGAACATTGGAAATCCGATACGCTACGATACACCGTGTCGATCATGTTCTCAACTGACGGCTTCTTTGAGAAGGAGCCAAGACTTGGATACCGCAAGCATGAGACAGCTTTGAGATCAGATACAGCAAAGTTCCATGCTTTACTTTGCTTGCTATTGACCTGCTTATTAAACTACATCTCTAAATTTGGATTTGTAATACAAAATAAACTCCATGGTTTTAGTCCTCAAGCTAACTGTACCGACAGAGCGACCGCTGCTTGCCGGCGAAGTTAGTGCCAAATTTAGCGGATAGAGTGTGTCGTGTGGTCAGTGCAACGAATCCCCGCGGCCGTTAATTTCGTTCTTCTAGACCGGAACCGCTATTTCCTTAAAATAGCTCCTCAGTTATCCTCACGAGGCTGAGTGGACCCCGTTCCAGAAGTACTACTTCTCAAAAAATCTGGAAGCGCCGGGAATCAAAACCCGGGACCTCTGGATCTGTAGCCAGAAACTCTGACCACTAGACTATAGAGGCGGTAGGGGATATGTAATAATAATACTAATAATATGCTAGTGTTAGCCGATGATTCAAGAATGATAAAATAAAGCCGGCGGCCACGAGTAGGTTGCATATGCCTCCCATCCTCAGTAATTTCAACCTTAATGTTATCCTTCCACTTAAAACTACAATAGTGCTCCAATACGGCATAACCCAGAATATAGGGTCATTCCCAGTTCCTCAAATGGGAAATATTTGTTTAAAAAGTTTTAAATGTAATTAGGATTAGCAATTACAACCTCTTATGGTAAATTTGTCCTTGTACTTAACTAATTAAGCACTATGCCGTGAAGGCGTATGGGGGAGTGGCTGTATAGACCCACGTTTTGTTGACCTTGGCACAAGCTGGAGGTGAGTAGTCATCTTCACGCTCCTGCCGCTTTACCCCCGGGAAAATACCACTGGTACTCTTCGTGTAGAAGATTAAGTGGACCCTAGAGCCGGACTGGACGACACGAAGAAGTAAAAATTCTTGACCCCCACCGTGAATCGAACTCCGACCCATCGGTCTTCTAGCCCGTAGCCAGTCGCCATACCCTCTATGCTATTCCGGTTCCTCACGATCATAGTGTTCATTTTTATTCTTAAAGACCCGAAAATAAGGCGAGACGTGTTTTCTAAGACGCAGTATAATTAAAAGACTCACTTTATGTTCGGGACAATACTGTAATAAGAATGACGACATTTAAATAATCGATGTGTGATTTGAAACTCGGTTCCAGTCTCCGTACGTAACTGAAACAGGAAACGCTTGTACGTCACTGAACGGAAGCATTAGTACCGTGTACGTTCTATTTGAAAATCTGTCGAATTGGTGTCAATAAATGGAAGGATAATTGAAAATCAGTGCCTTATGATCTGGAGAAAATAATGTCATGTTACTGACAAATCCGAATTATAATTACTACTATCGATTTCTTGGGAATCGATAATGAAACCATGTAGGACTGGAGGTTCTCACAGCAATGGTTATGAATAGTTCTATTTTCTGGGATGTAATTTCGTGTAGTCTGCTGGAAGTCAAGAGAATATGTCGCTTTCACCTTCGGAGTCTAAGAATAAGCCAAGAAAGGAACCAACATGGAGATTTTTCTTGCTTGACTTTTCTTAGACCCTGAAGATGGAGACAACGGATCCCTCCGAAACGTTCGTTGAACTTTAACCTGCCGTCTAAATCTGTTACCTTGAAGATGGATACAGTAGTTCTTATCAAAGTTTGTGACGTTCTACTGGGCTACACGGCGTAGTATCTCAGACCAGAATAAGCTCCGTTGTAGTAAGAAATTCTTTCCTGACCGCGACATAGGAGGAGGCAGGCACTGTGTTCTCTCTTCGGAATCTCGCGATCAGTCCAGAGTGATTCCTCGGGAGTTTCGTGGTGGGCCAAATAGCGCTGGAGTTAGGTTCTCTCCAAGTCTCTTCGACATCCGCCTGCTAATTCTCATCCTGGGGTGTACAGTAGCCCTGTCCTGGCAACAAATTACTGCATCCTCGGTCTTTAATTTGGGGCCTTCATAGCTGCATCGGCAACTCGTAAGTTTCGCAGTGACCAAGTTAGAATTCCTTAAATTTTATGATTTCCAATGAATGATTCGACCAATACGCAAAACTTTCCATACAGAAACTTAAGTATCTCACCTTTCGGAAGAAAACCCGGTTAATTTTCTTATTATAACATAACGTTTCAGGACCGTATATTCAACGGCGATTAATATCGCTCCACCTAGTACTTTCCACCGTTTATCTATTACAGAGAGCAGGAAAATAAAATAGTACAAAGATAATGATTACTTCTAGTGGAATGATTTGCATTTTAAATTTCATGAATAAAACTTCTGTTACAGTAGTTATAAGGGGGAACAGACACATGTAGAAACACATGTACATATTTTTTGTTATAAAATAATGAAAACTAATCTGAGATCGAATATAGCTGACATTAATTTGTTCCCAATTTCTGAACAGCAGCCTATAAAAGTGAGTACTTGGATCTTCTCAATACAATTT